>NC_056741.1:1458892253-1458964753 GCF_019279795.1 Protopterus annectens
GCAGTACTGATTTTATAATTAATTTTTCCAGAAGAGGATAAGAAGTAATGGGTTACCCTTTTAGGTACAACTTTTATAATCATAACTTGCCAGCCAAGGAGGATTTCATTGTCATTTAAGCTCATTTAACTTATCATTGTTAAACCTCTACAAAGATGGGCATATTAGTGCTTAAAGTGTCTGTTAGTAATTTCATCACAGCTCAAGGATATAGTCATTTTTTTACATTTATTAAGCATTTTCTTAATTGTTGAAATTATAGTACTATATATTTGTCGGCCTATGGCTTCCAAAAGGTAATAGTGTAGCAAGTCAATAAACATTGACTATATGCTTCTATCTTATCTCTTGGTGATGACAGTAGTATGCCTTTGATTTAAATTCCAGAAGAAGTTTAGCAATCTGTTTTCCTTTCTTGTTGCACGTGAAAAAACAGATCTATTATTTGTACAGTTTTGGAACATCTTTGATGCAGTGAGATCTTAGGCACTATTATTTTATGTCATTGCATAATGTCATATATTTAATTTTTATAGACATGTTTTTTCCTAATCCATTCTTTATACAGTTTGTTTTTTATTTGTTCTTTAATATAAGTAATATATGTCACTTGCTTTGTGATACACTTATGTCTTGCATGATTTTTAATAAAGTCATTTTATTTTTATGTTTCTCCCAAGCCTTTTCAGTGGTCATTTTTTCAACAAGTTGTCTTTCGGGCTCATTAATCAAACTTACTTTGTACATCAAAGCTTTTAATAATTTTATATTATCATTTGATTCAAAGGTTTATAGGTAGGTACTAGGCTATCGGCCCTAGGGCCCATACAAGCCTAGCCAAAAAATATACCCTGGCTTTCGCCACCCAAGAAATTTATTTTCCTGTGCCCCTGTCGAGCAGAGCCAAAGAAGTGATCCTGGGGTGAATTTCCCATTTCCCATCCAATCATCAAGATTTTTCTTGAAGAGCGCTAATGAGGAGCTCTGTTTGACATAGATAGGTAGCTTGTTCCAGAGTATGGGAAGTCTCTGGGACAGGAATCTATCCCTCCAGCATGTTCTGTTTATTGTGGTGACAAGGTTTAGGTCCCTAGAGCATGTAGCTCGGAGGGATTGGGATTTCTTTAAGTGGAGTATGTCCAACAGCTCTGGGTTTGACATAGCTTTGTATGTTAGGCAGAGATAGCCCCTGAGTAGGCGATATGCAATGGAGTAAAGCTGGAGATTTTTGAGACGGTCTGCATAGGGCATCTGTTTGAGCCCAGTAATACTCTTTGTGAGGTATTTTTTCCAGTTGTTGTAGATGTCTTGTGAGGTACATACCAAAAGGGGCATTGTACTCTATAATAGGTCTAATGAGTGATGAGTAGAGGGGAACAATGACCTCTTTTTTTCTGGATGAGAATCCTTTTGTGATGAGATGAGCCATGTAGAAGGATTTCCTGACCACTGTGGTGATGTGATTATTAAAGGAGATTCTACTGTGCACCTGTGTCCCAAGGTCTCTTATCACATTTTCTGCATTAAGTAGACTACCAGCTATGTGGTAGTTCATGGGTACAGAGTTTTTACCAAAGGGGATGACAATACACTTTTTGGCATTGAGCTTCAGGCCATGGCTTTGACACCAGGTTCCTGTCTCAGTGAGGCCCTTTTGTATTTGTCCACATCATTAGGAGTTTCAATTATGGCTCCTAGTTTGCAGTTATCTGCAAACTTTGTTAGCCAAAGACCTTCTGTGCTGGCCTTCACTTCAGAGAAGTAGATACCAAACAGGAGAGGACCCAGGACTGAACCCTGTGGTTCTCCACTTGTCACTGGTCTGATGTCGGAATTGGAATCCGCTACTTTCACAGTATGGGTTCTTTCCATGAGCCAGTTGGCAACCCATCTTGTGACATAGAGATTTATACCTAGTTTAGTGAGCTTATCTATAATTCCAGAGTGGGGGATGGTGTTGAAAGCCTTGGCGAGATCTAGATAAGCTGTGTGAACCATTTTACCCTCATCTATGGCTTTGGTGACTGCTTCAAAGAAGTCAATCAGGTTTAGGAGACATGATCTGCCTTTTACAAATCCAAACTGGGTAGGGTCCAGAGATTGGAAATTACCAATGTCTTTGTTTATGAGTTCCACGATGATAAGTTCCATGGCCTTGCAGACCAGGCTCGTCAGGCTAATGGGCGGTAGTTCCTGGGGTCTGTCGTGGCTCCCCCTTTGTGGAGTGGGATAACCATCGTGGTGCACCATTCAGTGGGTACAAAGCCTGAGGTGAGGCAATGATTGAACATGGTACTTAGGTAGGGTACCAGTTCATTCTGTAGTTTGTGTAGAATGCAGCCTGGGATATTGTCAGGTCCCATGGATGCTGTGTTCTTGGCTTTGGAGAGTGTGTTTTTCACCTGTGCCGCCATGATTATAGGAACTTTGCATTCTTCCGGTATAGAGATGGGCCCTCTAGGGGGTGAGAGGGGGGTAAAGTTAGCACTGAACCTATCTTCTAGGATGTTGGCAATATCAGTTGGTTCTGTATATTTAATGCCATTGTGCTGTAACTCAGAGCAGATCTGAGTGTTCCCATTTAGATTCTTGACATAGCTATAGAATGCTTTGTTGTTGTCTTTAGAGTCAGTGTCAATTTTGTTTTCGTAACTAGCTTTGGAGGATTTTATAAGGGATCTCAGCTTCTTACTGAGGTTGACCAGGGAGTTCCTCCAGTCATGGGATTTTACTCTTTTTTGCAACAGTTTCTTTCTTCTGTTGTAGAGTTTGTTTATGGCAGAAGACCACCAGATTTGCTTCCTTTTTTGGAGGATAATATCTTGGTTCTATTAGGGATAGCATGATCCATGCACTCGTGTAAGTGCTTATAAAGCGCATTTGTGTAGGATTCGGCAGTCGTACCTCTATTGTCTGTCTGCATGGGTGTCATGAAGTTTGCCACTTCTGTCTTAAAAAGTGTGAAGTTGGCAGCTTGAACTGTAGCCCTTGTTGTTTGATTCTACAATCTAATAATGCATGATAACTAGAAATAGAAGAGGATCGCTTTCAAATGAAGTAGACTGATGTGACATAATGAGACAGATAAAGTCAACAATGTTACTACTTCTAATTGAAAAAGATGCTGATTGTTCTAAATGTTTCTACCAGATATTGGAATATTGTCTTTCATTTGGATAAATGAGTGAAGTTGGTCATGTATATGTAGGCAAATATAAATCATCTATCAAAATAATTTTACCTCTAGACAGGGAGTAAAACTTTTCAATAAGATTTAAAAAAACACATATTTTTGAGTCAGGAAATCTGTGAATCATAACTAAATATATAAAATCGTTCTACAAAGTCTGTTTTTAAATTAAATGCATCCGTTTAATTCATTCTGTCAGTTATTTAGCAAAGAGGGCTTTAAGTCCTTCTTGATATAACACTTAATCCACATATTCTGTTTACATAAACATGTCTGCTTTTATTTTCAGTCTTGTAACTCTAAAGCTTCTCAATCCAGTATTTTTTTAACCAGGATTCTGTTACAACAGCAGTGTGAATCCACTGCTATATAAAATGCAAATCCAATAAATTCAGTTTACTAATGAGGTTTCTGGCAGTGATATATAAGATCTTTAACCAATCATATTTTAGATAATCTCCATTTGTAATTCATTAAAATTGTATACAAATGTATAAACATAAAGGAAACATCATAATATTATTCAATACCAATAAATAGTAAAAGTATTTTTTGCATGGTGGGTAAAATTCATGCAGCTTGCAAGTGAAGCCTTGTCCACATCATGTATTCACACTCCCTACTTATATCTGCTAACTCCATGGTCACACGATTATGTCATAAGTGGACACAATTATGAAGATATCAACTACTTCTAAAGCTGTCGTGTTTATTAATGGACAACTTGGTTTGTAGTAAATGATTTTCTGAGCTTTGGCAAAGATATACTTTAATTATCTTTTGTCTGACACCAAAAGTAAGCACTTTGGCAGTCTAAATAATTACATAATCTCTATTCTATAATAAGCCATTGCATATCTGGGTAAGTTTGAATCGTTCATCTTTCGGCAGAATATGTGCATGTCTTTCAACTGTAATGGACTATTATTACACAAGGAAACAATATCAACAATATGAACATTGGCCCATCTATGTGGAATATTTATTGGTGCCTATATTTTGTGATTGCTTTCAGTATCTCGTTAATGCAAGATTGATACTCACAAACACATATACAACATAACTGGAAGCTGAACATCTCTTCTATTGGTTCAGCTAGCAGGAACAACTTGTGAACATTTGACTAAAATATAAAGTAGAAAGTCATCATATATGCTAGTTTTATGACCCTCTCCTCTTCCAAAAATCTAAGAATTCATCACTCTTAATGTCCTGTATATAAAAAGTACAAATGTGCATCTAGTAAAAAAAAAGACAGCATGTTTTAATGATTTTCAGAAATGTTATATCCTTCATTGATATTATAGCCTGACATTTATATTAAGAACATATAGAAAAATTCATATTTTATTATGGAGAACACAATAAAAGAGTTTATGAATGCTGATAAAGCAGCATAATTTAGAATCTCCTTGTCCGTATCACTGCTACTGTGCTGATAAGAAAGGAAATGCACCCACTAACTCAATGTTAATTATATCAAAGTACACTGTGTTGCATTAAAGACAATGTTCACTTTGTATCGAGTCTTTGACTGAACATCCAGAAGCTGAAGGAAGGCAGTGCTAAAACCTGGGAACACAGTATTTGAAAGAATCATGTTATGATTCATATAATTACTTTTGATTAACTGAGTAAGTGGTCTGATCCACATATTCTTTTCAAACATAAACCAGAACATAAAGGCCAGGGTAAATACAGTACAATAATATTAAAATGAAGAAAGAAAAAAACACCACAGTATGGAGTTTCTCTGTTCAGACAGTTTGGGGCATGCAAACTACAATAAAATATTTAGAAGTAGACAGGTAGAGATACACATTGAACAAAATAAGGCAAAAGACCTTTTGACAAGCCTCACTCTCACATAGACCATGATTCCTCACAAATTGCCATTTAAGGGTGATTAAGTAAAATTAATACACCTTTCCTTTCACATACACAGGGTGTATCCCATTCTCCCAAAAAGATTATTTTCTGACTGTATATACCTCTGAAATTTCAATGTGACCATTATGTGTCCCCTATCAGGTGCAGCATTTGTTGCTCATTAGTTGAGCACCACCCTTAACCCCTGCTACCATTAATAAAATAAACAAGCCAAGAAATCATGGATAATTTCTGTGGGCAATATGCATTGTTGGCATTTACTACCATTATCTATTGGATGCTACAAATACTTTTTCCTTTTATTTATTTCACTCTTTGGTACATTAGCTGTCCATTAGATTCTCTCAGAGAATAAAGATAGATCACAGGTAAATGCGTGCATCTTTATCATTTATTTAAACGAACACATTCTTACCTCAAAATTTAACAGGTCATAGATTAGCTAAGATCTCTTATATGTAAAAGGTAGGAAAATGAAACCGCATACTAATGAATAACACAAGCTCGCTTTTTTGGTTCATTCTTGATTTTTAAAATTTGTTTCTTTAGAATAATTAGTTCCTTAATACATTATCTGTGCTAACAAAATATTTATTATAAAGTATTATTAGGGTGAGAACATGTTTGTAATACTTTTAGATATTGAAATCAAAAGTAAAATATGGACAGTCCTAGGAATTTACTGCTCCTATCACTACAGTTGGTGCTAAGGTAACTCATCTGATGGTGGGTATATAACCAGCTTTTGCTCACACAGTATACACAAATCATGCAGTGACTTAGCACATTAGCTGTATTCCAATGTATCTAGCCTCTACAAGGTACTAACACTTTGACAATTACATTCTCTGACTACCCCTAATAAGGGCCCTTCATCTTCTCAGATTTCATTAATGGAAGGACTCATTTCTATGGATTATCACAGATAGTATGTTTCACATGATGTGATCAGATGCCATGATCTTTGCCAAGATCTAACTTGTATATGGGTTCTGTCATGTGGATGCAACTGCAAAGACCAGGAGATATGCTTCATCTGTAAATGATTACTTATCAGCCTTGCTATACTTCTGTTCTGCCTCAGGTGGCCAGGATGCATAGTCGATGTTTTTCTATGCAGTTAATCAAATCAAAATGTACTTGTAACACTATGCAGTATGTGTGTAGCATTTTAGAGAATGATTGTAGTACAGCATTGATGTAGATTCCTTGACTGGAGGTTCTTGAGACATACAAGTTTATTAGTAAAACAATTCCCTTAGTGTTAAAATGTAAATTGAACAATTAAAAGCAAATAAATAAATACACTGTTTTATAATTCAAAATCTTCCCTTCTTTACACATACATAACACCATTAAAGAAATCACTTCCCCTAACTCCATAGTTCATATAGACTGGAGAAAGCAGTGCCACCTTTTCCTAAGTTATGCAGAAATAACCTACATTTTAATTTAGGCCCTGCATAATTATTGAATTATTTTCTGCTCACAGATTGAAGAGAGTTTTATACTGTTTATATTCAGACTTCACTGCTCTTTGGAGATAGACTGAAGTTAATTTTCCAGATTTTGTAACCCATTTGGTTGGATTAACTCCACATATTTGAGAGCTCCAGCATGTCTCATTTCATACAGGGAGGTATATCTGAAGTCATTAAGCCCACTTATGCTGTGACTGTGCCATACCTGTAACTGTGGTGTAAGAAGTTCAATGTATGTGTGATGTGTCAAATCCTTCCATCTGACAAGCAACAGATCATCGTCTTTTCCCTGCATAACCTGGTGAATGGTGTATCACTGTGTTTCACTATGGAGTTATCTATGACTCGGATATCAGAATTTGTGAAGCTTTGTCTTACAGGTCACTGAAATGAGTCAGCATGACTCTTGGATGTATATTTCATGATGGGTGTTGCCTGTGTTGTGTGTTTCTGAAGTGGCTGAGGGTACTTTTTCTCCGATTATAGTTAGGAGGCCACTGTGGTGTATTAAGGTTAATTTTAAGAGCCTCAACATATGTAGGTCTACGTGTTGGGGCTGAGCTGTGTGATCAGTTTATTGTGGTGTTTGTGGCACCAAAAACCTGCATATAATATGTTGTGGCTTGTATGAAAGTTTTGCCTCCAGTAACATTATAAAACTGCATATCACACACATCATGTCAGCTTGTTTAAGAAGTAAGTGATTGTAATGATATTTGTATAGGATCTGTAATGAAGGTAATTCAGTATACTAACTAGGTTCTCATAATGACAATCTATTGGAAACTCATTACTTTGTTTATTTTGAAATTCCCTCTTAATTGTGTAATTTTTTATTTTGTATTCTTCTGACATTCCATTTATAGTGTATATTTGTATTTTTCTATTTTGTATTATTGTATTCTTGTATTTTCTGGAGCTTTTCTCCCCAGGACTCCATTGAAAACGGGTTCTTCAAGGCTAAACTGGACTATCCTGGCAAACAAACCTCATATAAATAAATAAATAAAAAAATAAATAAATAAGTCAGTAAACAAGAGACAATTGCTACACTGTCTCAGAATGCCCATATCAACCAAGCTGTCTACAGAGACTATGGGAAAGTGCAAATCAAACGTTTCAGGTGCTAATGTGGGATGAAGGGGAAGTATTGTATATGTGGTTTGGAGGTGATTACTGAAAGTGATTTTTAGTAGCAGAAATGTTGCTGGTCTCAATGCAGCTGCATGCCACTAAAATTCAATACCCCTTTGCTCTTACTCTTACTAGATACAAAAGAGTAGCACTAATCCCAAGCTGTTTCCTAAGCAGTAGTATTAGCCCAGATGTCACTGAGTTATGACATTTGCTTTTCTTGGTAGATACCCTGAGGAGAACATATTGAAGCTGGACACAGCAGAAAGTTAAGCTGCACAAAAGCTTTGAAGAAATTCTTACCAAAACTACAACCGGATCCCTCAGTGAAGCCTCATACACACCCTCTGCTCCTTCTCTCACTGCAAGCAAAATAAGACTACTAATCCCAAGCTGTGCAATAAATGTGTATATTTAATATACCATTAAGGAGATACACATTTCTTAATAATTCATCTGTTATTTTCTTAGCGGCAGGTTTATTCCTAAGTTCTTTTTTTTTCAGCTAACTGAGTTTTAGAGGCACACTTGACAGCTGCATTTTTTTATTTATTTATGTATTTATTCATTTATTTTTGTTTGTTTGTTATCAGTTTCTTTTTTTTATTATTTTGTTTTGTTTGAGAGAAACAGGGCAATAATAGGCTTCAATAACTGGTGCTTATCTAATATTGAGGAGCCCAGACTTTTTTTTTTTCTTTACTGTCATTTAGAGAGGGTAAGGGGCATGGGGAGATGGGGAGGATGCAGACCTCTCAACTGTCCCTATTTTTCACAAATGTACCTATTTTCAGGACTGATTTAGGATGTCCCTGTTTTGTTGGCATGTCCTTACTGCCTTACCCCTTCCCACAGTCTCCTGAATCGCCCTCGTCACATGAGATTTTGGAAGCTGTCTAAACACAGAAAACCGTACTACTTCACCAACATACTAATGACAACAATAACTTAAAGAGGACAAACATATTACAACTCCTAAAGTGAAAATAAATGACCTTGTGTGGTAGAAATGTTGTGATACAGTTCTCTGAAGAATACAGATGTTGTAATGTCCTTTTGATAAGGTCCTTATATTTTTCCATCTTTTTTATCACTGTTTTTAAGCATGTGCTTCCGGGTAGTATCCCATGTTCCTACTGGAAGCATGAAGAGTTATGTGCCATTTGGTATTCAGATTTAATGTTAATTAGATGCCTAGATTTTTAGCAAGAAATTCCTATTTGTCAAGGGCCTTTGTTCCTATTTTCAAAGTCTGCAGGTTGAAAGGAATGGAAGAGTGATAAGCACCAGATCAAAAGTTTATTTTTTACTCTCCCACATTTTGAGTATGAGGGTGCTAGATCAGGGAGCAGCACAGGATGTCACAAGAGGCAGTTACACCTCTGCTTGCAAGGACTGAATGACCATAACTGACTATCTACTAGACTGGTGTCGGGTATTGGGATTACATGAGAAAGTAAATAAAATAATGACAAGTATGAGATGTGGCACATGGGTCATATTCTATGTCATAGGCTGCAAAATCTGCAAAGGAAAACTCTGGGCAATAGTGCAAATTTTTAAGGTCAGAAGGCAAACATGTATTACAGAGTTTTTTCAGAATAATGCAAAATGTACTAAAGTCTGTTGCTAATATATATATATATATATATATATATATATGTATATATATATATATATATATATATATATATATATATATATATATATATATATATATATATATATATATATATATATATATATATATATATATATGAACTAAAGATGCCTCTGTGAAAACGGTTAGAACATGTTATGGTCTGGAAGCGTACAGATCATAAGGAAACTAGCTCTGAAAGGCTCCAGTAGGTAGTTACTGATGCTGCAACATTAAAATACTGGGATGCAAATAAGTACCAGTTCTCTTGCAAGTTAGAGTGGTGCAGGGACTGTAATCATACAAGACAATAGACTTGTTGCCTATGGGTCAAAAGAGTTTACAAATGAATAAAAGTGATGCGCAAAGATAGTGTTAGCAATAGTGTATGGCTAAGAGAGTTTTCATGAAGTTATCTATGGTAAAGAATTTCAGACAAAAGCAGATCACAAACCCTTACAAAATATATTCAGAAAGTCTTTATACAAGGCACAACCATTTCTGTGTTAGAGGCAACTTATTTTATAGAAGTATGACACGAAACTGAAATACAGAACAGGCAAGGAATAACACTTATCAGAGATGTTGAGTGCAACATGTTTTCCAGAGAAACAGGAATAATAATAAGAATTTTTAATTATTTTGGTAACAATGCAGCCACCAATGACATTAGAAAAAAACAAACAAGTTTCAGAGTTTTCTGGACAGTGACTAAGAAATCCGGTTACTGGAAGTTATTACACTGAGAAAATGTCCACGCCACGTTCATCAAAAAGAAAGAAAATCCAATCACATTTTCTTTCCGTGACTTAATAAGCTTTGTCTAGGGCTTAATGCTAAAAGCTGTCAAAATAATTATTTTCAAACTGCTGAGAAAACATGTACTAAAAGAATACATGAATCACATCTGAAAAGAACAAAGGGCATAAAATAAGTGAAGAGATACCAGGTTTTAGTCAGGAATGTCATCATATTAGAACAAGCAGTTTAGAGCTACATTATTTGTTATATATAACATAGGAAAAAAATCAAAAAACAAGAGATTCTTGATCATCACTTCTCATCACAAAAGCCCCCCTCTCCTGTATCCCTTCCTTTTCACTGTACGTTGCTCCATCTATTACTATTAGTATTGCTTATGTGGAACCTCCAATCATAAAACATATCTGGGCTTACTACCTTACCTCAGTTAGCCACACATTCCTTGACCTATGCTCCATTTGTCCTGTTAATGATGTGTCATCATTCCATCCCATCTCCTCAGTTCATTTGCACTGCAGTCTTACAGTGCCATCCCATGAATTATGTTATCCATACTATCTCCTCCCTATGATGCCAGTGGGCTAAACCCTGTTCTTCACAATTATCTATATACTATCAACCAGCTAACATGGCATTCATAAAATAACACAATGGAATCCAGGTTACTACCCCAACACCAGAAAGCTCTTGCATAAGTTACCTATTTTTTTTAATAACTACAGTTGTAACCATAATGCACCACCCATTTAGACATATGTATCTATACCAGGCCAACACAATGGAAATCATCCTATTAAATTATAGAAGGATACAGCCCATCCTGATCACCTCCTAACCCAGCTCTAAGTTTAAAAGGCCTATCTGGGTCTACTGTATTATAGGAAATAATCTCAGACAAAAGTATGGGCCTTCTGCAATCATTCCTCCTTCAGCAAAAAAGTTATCAAGTTTAATGTTTGATTCTACTGTCCTATACTTAAACCGCTTAATGCCATTGTCAGTGTTTGTGTGTGTGTGTGGGGGGCATTTAATGTCTATTTGTCCTTTAAAACTTAAGAGCAATAACTTAGAAACTGTTTCCAAAAACACTGACTTCACTAGCTTGTTACCTGTCCAGCATGGCGTAATATAAAATTGCAATCAAACTACCAATAACTGGCTTCTTGATAACAAGTCTTCCAGATTATCCAACCTCCACCCACAGCTTAGGATTCATTCTTTAGTGAACTTTTTATATCTACAATAGTTTTACAGCTATGCACAAAAAGCAGTCTAATGCCTTGGTGTGCTTTAAGTTTTCCAGTGATGGGATTTTGTCTTTTTTAACACATGGAGAGGTGATAATCTGAAAGGCTGCTATGACCATGTCCTGAAATCCTTTCAAAACACTTCTACCCCACAAAATATTCTTCACAAGGATTTCATCATTAGTCTACTCATGGTTTTCCTTCAGATCCAGTAGGAGCTGTTGCAGGTAAAAATCAAGGCAGAGGGCACATCTAACATTTTGAGATCTCCTGGTGATTGGAAGCCATTCTCCAAAATAAATGACAGATGTAAATAATTTTGTGGACATATATATTTTAATTTTCTTAAACAAAGGCAGCTAAAAACTTACAGAGTCTCTCCTAACTTCTAGTAGGAAATAAACGTATTGTACCTATGGGCTGAAACAATAAAGCCTTACACAGTAGGCCTTTAACCTGTTGTGTACTAGAAAAATGACCAATACTTATTCATAGATCCTTGTATGAATACCTCCTTGTCTCCACTAAAAAGCCATCCACAGAGCCCCCAGGACAAATGTTCCTGTCCCTCCAACCAACTAATCATATCATACATTGTTCTTCATTTTTCCCTTATTCATCTACAGCCTTCCAAAAACACTTCAAGATGATTATTATCTTTGATAGACCTGGGTCTTATGGCCTCTTGACATCGTTCAATTTCTCTGTCTCACCACTTAATAAACAACTGTCTCTAATACAGCACCTAAACAACCATCTCTAATATGACACCTAAACAAATGTTTCTAATATGTCACTTCTAAGCAACTGTCTCTAATATGGCACCTAAACATCTCTCTCTACTATGGCACCTGGACAACTATCTCTAATATGGCATCTAAACAACCGTTGCTAATGTGGCACCTAAAGAATTCTCCCTAATATGGGACCTAAACAAGTGTCACTAATATGGCATCTAAACAGCTCTACCTAATATGGTACCTGCTCCACAAAGGGGGGATCAGTCAGGTATCATCCTTATACCTGGTGCAGTATTAACCACTTCTGTTTTTGTTACTAGTGCTTTGAAAAATACTGTAAAAAGGTCTCTGTTTACACACAAAAATTGAATTCCAACTACCTTTTGCATAAATTCAAAGACAGTTTCGGGGGGGCACAGCACATTTGTAGTCCAAACATACTCAATCAATCCAGTTTATAACAGTGTGGATAAGGCACCTTCATGATGGTTGCCCTGAGCTTATGGAGGAGCAAAGTCATGTTATTTGCTGTCTCATGCAAAAGGAAACTAGTCACTTGTACCTTGGACAGTACTTCTTCCACTGAGTTAACCCTGGAAGCAGTCCATTCATTCAAATACCTGTCAAGTCAGTCTTCATCTGTTATTATCTCTTTTTCTGTGCATTGACAGTGCTCAGTTTGAGCCTTGAGGATATTTAATGCTTGCCATGGGGTCACCCCATTGCTAGCAGAGAAGTTCAACAATTGTTAAGTATGACATGGGACTCTCTACAGTCATTCTTGAATAAAGTATTCCTTTTTTAGCCCAAATTATCACTAATAAATGAAGGTTACAGATAATGTTCAGCAAAATGTACATGCTTATGGCTGACTGTCATAATAATGAACACTATTGTATCACTCTATCCAGAGCTAACTAAAGTTAAATTCATCTCAGAGCTACTTTCATCCTCATAACATTTGTCTTTAAATTCCTGTACCTCAGACACTGTCCTTCCCTCAAAAGTATTCTGATTCCTGACCTCCGACTCATGTCTAGGTTTCATTCAGCAGACACCATTCTCTTTTTGTTTTGTACTACATTTCAACCTCCAGATACAGACCCTTCACCAGTATTGCCATCAAATATGAAATACCGTTTCTACAACCTTTTGTATTTTTTCCACTTTATCCCCATCTTCATGCATTTTTAAAGAAACATTCCAGTTCCCTACCTAGATGAAGTATTGGATTATGTTATGCTCCTTTAACCCGGGGTCTACTTTATTAACTCGAATGTTCAAAAGTTCGAATGCATAAAGATTGACAAAAATGCATTGAACTCTTAAATGATCGAAAGTTAATAAAGAAAAAAAAAATACACAGAAAAAAAATAAAGATGTAGGCAGGGGGGTAAGCCCCCCCCCTGCACCCCTCATGTTGGGGGCTCAGCTCCCACACCCACCACTACTTAAATATACCAACTCTGAGATCGCACTACATTGAAGTAAATGGAAATCTCCACCTATGGAGATTTCCGTTTACAGTTTTTGAAGGCTTGCTCTTTCGATGCATATGATTCGATCCATATGTATTCGCGGTTTTATGCTTTTGCATAAATAAAGTAGACCCCTTTTAACCGTCTACCTTACTGGCTATAGCATCCTGCCTCTCCCTCAGGGAGTCCTATAATAACTCAACCCTTCACATATTGTCCCTTTTACCCATGGAATTATTTTTCACTGATGTTTTTTTTCAACTTATCATTTGCTCCTTTTAGTTAACATTCCTTCCCAATGAACCCCCCATTCATACACACCTGTCTTTTGACTAAATTTATGCTCTGCCATGTATATGTTCTGTTTGCCTGTTTGTTGGTAAAATGATCATGGGAACCCACTCATAATAAATACACTGATGGATAGCCAGACAGATGATTGGTTTTGGAGAGTTAACTTTGAGTTCCATCTGCATATACAAGTGCTTGCAGTCTTAGTTGTCTGTGACAAACTAGACACTCCCTTATGTGTCTGACTTCAGTAGCTTGAAATGATATTTCAAGACAGATAATGTAGATTTTACATTTTCAAGCAGCACAAAATATTATAAACATCAAAAAACATATCTGCATACCGATATTGTTCGTGTTACAGTCTCAGTGAGTGCTTATTTTCACACAGTACAGTGGTTCTAATTTTAATACTTTGAAAAGAGCAGACCAATCCTGTTACCCATGCTTATGTTTAGAGCATGTCCATATATATGGCAATTGCAAGTGCTGCTTTGCCACTGCTTTTACCTTCTTCTCATCAAACAAAGTTTACCTATATACTACTGTATTTTGTAAGTAATGCAGTAATAGAATATCTGAAAGGAAAGTATGTTTATTCCCAGAATAAGAGCTTTTACAACATTTTATTTTCCTGTGGGTTATGTGTTTCAAAAGAAGGGACATCTGTACCAGCACCTTCCATTTTTTTCTCCTTTAAAATTATTCTACCCCTCTTAATAGTAGTCAGAGCTCTTCATCCTGTTTTAGGTCTAAAGGAGACAGGTATTCTCTTAGAAACTAATCATGTAATCTACAGGAAGAATCTTTTGTGTATAAATTAGCAAAAAAGTTATCAAGACAATTAATTATTTGGAGGTGCTAAACAAAATCTTGTACACCTGATCATTAATCTTGTATAGAAAGCTGTCAACACCGTATTGTCTCAGTCATAACATCAAACATTTATGAAAAGCAGATCATTTTAAAAATGATTTAGTTTGTGGGGCCTCTTATGCCGATCAGCCCTGTAGCACAGTAATTATGACATATGTGAAAATTTAATAAAGATGTTTGTTGGCAAAAAAAAAGAAATAATAAAGGAGTATAATCTGATAAAAGCATCGGGGTATGTTTCTAAGTCAATTGCTTCACAGAAACTGGTATTTTATCAGCCACAGAATAGTAGTGAAAATTATATGAAAGCAAGTGCATAAAGATGCGCTCAGTCTCAAGGTACTATGAACATTTAACATTCTCTGCTGGGTATATATTTATTAATATATTAACTTTTTTCATGATCCTAGAGCTGCAAGAGGTACTATTAATTTCCTCTATAAAAATGATGTTTCAGTACCCTCTACCTCCAATAATTGATCTTGTATTAATACACAGTCCATCAAAAGTTTGTGATTTCAGTTTTAGTACTAAGCAGAATATATAAATTAATGCTAGTGATTTTTCATCCTTCTAGGCTACCTTTAAAAACAAAGCATGCACACCCTGTATCAGACACCAAAGGAACACAAACAGTCTTATCTGATTAATCTTTCTCCCCTATGCCAGCTAGCACGGTGAAAGGAAAAAGTGCCTTGCAAATAAGGTGCAGGATGTCTCAAGTGAGACTTTTGCAAAAGCAGAAAATGTAGTTGCACTATTTTAATGTGAGCAATAACCTTGTTATTCTTAATCAAGGTTGTAAGGCCAGTTACATTTCCAGAAAGTTAGTTATGCATACTCAGGCTTCAAGCATAAAATGTTCCCTTAGTTTTCAACAATTTCACACCTCCAAGCTCTGTTCTCTTACTCGTTAATAAACAAATATATCTTTTCTCCAGTTTAAGCCAACCTGCATAATTTTATCTACATATGTGAAAATGCTAGTGTGTTACAGTGATTTGAATAAGAAAGTAAGTATAAATATTGGCAGAGTCAAAACATAAGACGCAATTTAACATCAACAATATGAAATACTTTTACATACGAAAACTGTTTACAGTTATAAACATTGAACTCAGCTTCAACTTAGCAGATAGAACATACCTTATAGACAAAGAACCAGCAAGGAAAACCCCAACTTAACAAGCTGTGCAGGGGATTCAGATATTAAAAATTATTCTCATTATTTATCCTGTCCCTAACAGAGTTCTTCTGCTCCCCCAAACTTATGTGTATAGTTGATATAGTAATTAAAATAAAGTGGGATTTATAGTTGCTCTTCTTCCCTGTATTCAGTTGTGCATTGACACTTTTTTAATTTTTTTTTTTTTTTTGCAATTCATAGTCACGTACTTCATAACAGACAACATATTATTACTAGGGAATTTGCATGCTTTGTTTAGATGAGTGTCCTACCAGCCTGCACTATGTCATTTAGCATTCAGGCATAGATTAATATCTCAACAGTAAAAGACGTATGAACTACACACATATGCACACACAAGCACACTCACACACACACACACACACACACACACACACACACACACACACACACACACACACACACACACACACACACACACACACACACACACACACACACACACACACACACACACACACACACACACACACACACCTAGATATGTTTTGACAGCTAGTTTGGTATTAGTCATACCAGCTTTGAAAGAATGTGGGGACATAACAGGAAATGTAGATACACTATTTAATGGTTCAGCTGGTTACAGGTTTTGCAGTAACAGGCACATGGAGGAAATGATGAATGCTAAAATTCTCACTGCAAATGCTGTACTGATATAGCCTTGCATTAAAATCACCCTTGGGATGTGTGATATGTCAGTGTGTGGAGATGAAATGGCAGTTGGCATATGAAATGGAGGGGAGCTAGAGGTATGGAAAGGGAAAGGCAGGAAGTCAACATTGCCAAAACTGGACACTGCAGAAGTAGTACTGTAGGCAGAATGTAAGATGCAGAGAAAATGCTAGTCCATTTCCATAGCTAAAACATGTGGCTTTGTACCAAGATGGTAGAAATTTCTGATAAAATTTTCAGTTTCTAAATCATCTGCATGCACACAAATCACAACAAGGCTCAAGGCTTTGTTTCTGCAAATCTGCTGCAAAAGTATATGGCATTGATGTATACAGGCAATGCACTTTTTACTAGCTGGGTAGATATCAGGGTATCATTACATTCTTTTACTTTTACTAAAACAGTCATTTCTAAGGGCATATGCTCCATGCTACTCTTTAGTACCCGCAGAAGCAAAACAAAATATCCATAAAACTGTAGAAAATATTGTTTCGTAACAATACTGGCTCAACAAACCCAGCAATTATGTAAGGGTAATAGTCTGCCTTCCAATGGGACTAACATCCTTTCACTTCCACAATTTACCTTATTGAATTACTACATAACAGGAGGGGAGACATCTAATGGGAGTAATAGGGGTCTTGCAAACATTCTAATCAATTGTAAGGGCAGCAGTAAGGCATCTACTACTGCTTTAGTTAACAACTAAGGTTTCAACCTGCTGCATACTGAAAGAAAACTTGTGTGGAACTGTGAAGAGCATCAAGACATTGAAGATCCACACATGGACACAAACATGTACACACACACACACACACACACACACACACACACACACACACACACACACACACACACACACACACACACACACACACACACACACACACACACACACACACACACACACACACACATGGATTCTTCCATCGGTACTGAATGGCCCACTCATACATAAACAAACAAATATGGATTCTTCCATAGGTACTGAATGGCCCACTCATACATAAAACACACAAATATGGATTTTTCCAAAGGTACTGAATGGCCCACTCATACCCTATGGAGATACTGCCCATACTCATACACCTAAGTCACATTACACATTATCCACAAACATTCATAGCATGCTCTCCCAAGTTTTCCATATACTCTGATACAAACACAAACAGTCATATATATTTGTACATACATTTACTATAATTTGCCTGGTTCAGCAATATTTGCAAGGTATAGTTGTCCTACTTTCCACTTTTTCTGTACAGATTACCCACTTTGGAATGCACAGCTGCATTCTCTTAGACATTTCCTACACTGCTTCATAGAATAATTTACATAGTATGGAGTGCTGGGTTTCCATACTGCACATGTGCATAATCATGCAGTGCGTTGTTGTCTTTTAGATTTTCCCAGTTAGGGACGCCACAGTGGAACTCTGGTCCACTAATGATTGGCAGTAGATTTTCACGATCGCTGAGGTGCCAGCTTGACATTCAACCTTCAGCGAAGGCATGCCCATTTACGCATGTCTTTCGAACACCCACCCAACCGCGGGGAGGACTGAGCTAATTATGGGGCCTCACAAGAATGGGCCTACCCCTAGACAACAACATATAAGCACAGCACACACAGTAGCAAAACTGTTTCTGCCTAATGGATCTGTGCAGCAAGGCAGTAAGGAGCTGTATGAATCATAACAGGGAGGAGCAAAATACATTTTACTCTGAGTGGCTTTGCACAGTAAGCAACCTATGAATCACATTCAAAATGTTAGCTTTCAAGCAAGAGTATTTAATGAACATTTTTTAACACTTTACATCTGTGAGAACAGGTAATTCATCAAATAAATGGAGTGGAAAAAAGTGACAGTCTCAAACTAAATCTATAGTTATACTAACCAAAGCCGTGTCTGCAGTGCTGACATTAATGAACACAGAAAGTTAGGGCCTAAATCAAATGTACTTTAAATCTAAACCTCATGATGTTTAATGCATAAATGTTAATGCCTAGTGAGACATTATGACACAGATCCTGTGCATTTTTTAATTACCTAGTATTGTCTGAAATAGGCTTTAAAAATGTAAAAACAGTTATCTTTAATGTAAAGATCTTAAAATAGTTTTCGGGCATTATGCATGACAGTTTGCAGTCTAGCAAACGTCTACAGTTCAATCAACTGAGAGAGCTAGAGAACTGCTCTTAAAATTTAAATCAATGAAATTCTAGGTGCTTAAACTGACAACTATGCTTCATTTAGTTGAGAGTGTAAACAAAGATGTTTTGTTTTTAAGATGATAACATATTCACGAGGCAAAAACGTAAGCTTCATCTTTAGACTAATCCGATCATCATCATCCGAGAAGTCGGTCAATAGCATGCATATTTCAAATGGAGATAAATTCAAGCATCAACCAAATCTTGTAGGGTCAGAAAAAAAAACATGGCCTCATCCTTTTTCATTGTGGGGAAAATTCTGAGTTGAAGCATAACATTCACTGCTAATGGGTAAACATACCATGAGTTCCTTAATCAGTGCTGCCTCTAAGCTGGCACATGGCAAGTCATACCTCGTCTATGCCATCAGGATAATATTTCTGGGGTTAAAAGTTAAAGTTCCTACTGAAAGCATTAATCTGATTAGGGCTGGATAGAGCAACCAACACTTCCATTTAGATTCCTTGTCAAGCATATGTGCAAGCTGGAAAGAGCTCTTTACACCTTTTATCAAGCATGTAATCATTATCAAAAAGGACCCATCCCTCAATTATTATTAAAGTGCCCATAAACAAGCATTTTTTTTCCTTAAGTGTATAACTTTAAAAACAGGCAAGTGTCCATATAAGCAGATGGATTCTTTTTTAAAACATATTTATTGAATCATCACTTAAGACACAGGCAAATTACATTAAAAGAAAAGAAAATAAACCATTTTGGCATTTTCCATTTAAATATAGTATACAATATACATAGCATATATTTTCCTTTGCTACTATCCAGTCCAACATTACAAAAAGTTGCAGAATTCTTGCTTTCCCTTAAACCTCCTAATTCTTCTCCTGAATATTATTATGCATGCAGTTTCCAGAATGTCTATTTACTTCTGTGATATGCGCCTTCCCTTCACCTTCCCTTTTCTAAATATCTCACTCGCTTCCAGTATAAGCAGATGAGTTTGAAGATATTGTGTAATAAAAGACCCAGTGGGTTCTCTCAAGTTAAAGTATCTTCTTCAGAGATGTTAGTCTAGGTTGCAGTCATACTTTTCCATGTACATTACAGGGTTGACCCATTCCTTTTTTTTCAGGTTAGCCAGTAAATCTTACTTTGTTCTTATTTCCCCCACCTTATTTTCACCTCCAGCAATTCAGTTCTGTCCTCCAGAAGGCCCTTGTGATGATGGCCAACTCTTTTCTCACTATTCACTTCAGTTAACTAATCACAGAACCTACTAACACTTGTTCACATCAACAATTATTTTATATAATCTGTCACAGTAAACTTTGAGCACAGAATTTAGATTGTCTGTTTCTATTTTAATCTGCTTTAAGCCAATAGTACTGGGCTACTAAGGTAGGTAGTAAGAAAGGGTAGGAAACTGAGGAAGTAGAAATAATAATAATAATAATAATAATAATAATAATAAGTAATAAAACAGAAATAAAACAGAGTTATAAACTGTTTTATTCTAGTTATCATATAGGTATAGATATGTGTTTGAGTGATTCAGTTTTGGTCTAGTTATCACATGAGTATAGATATGTGCCCATGTGATAAAAACTCAGCAGTAAATATGCTTTATAATATGTCTGTTATCACTTTATCCAGGACCCCTTATGAAATGTTGACATTCTTAATGCAAAGTGCTGATACACAAAAAAAAATGACTGAAAATCCAAGAGATGGGTGAATCTCAAACATCACTCATGTCGTTTAGATGTTTGTTTTGTTTTTTTTTGCAGGGAGACAAGACCCTCTTCACCCCTGATGTGGAGGCAAGCCCTCTACACACCTCAAACTTATATATATACCAACTCAGAGGTAGCAATACCTCTGAGAAAATGGAATATTCTGAGAAATGGTCGTCTCAGACTTAATGTATGCATTTACATTTTTTTCAGACAGTGTCTATGTTATGAGATTCCTAAAGTGAACCTAGATATTTCAAACACTTACCCTTTATCTAGTGACAGTGCAGGTATTAGTTATTCATTTCTTTGGTTATGAATTCTTTAGTGTTTGACATATTTCATTGTCTCTTAGGACTGAGTTCCAATTTGCTGAAACAAGTAATAAAAGATGCGAATCTCCATATTTATTTGTTGAATTTTAGGTAGTAATATAATTTTGGCTTACTTCGGGTGTATTTTGATACTTGTTTTTGGTACTTGATTCATTAGAGTGGGACATCTGATAGGTTTGATTAATATTTTTTCAGTAACATTAATTTGGAAGAGTAGTATTGCAAATTAGTGTTTTTCTGTAATATACAAAAATGGTGTATTCTGTGAGACAGAGTTGTACAGCAAATGTGAAAATATTAAAACATCCTTTTGGTCATTTAGTTGCATATCTGAATATTTGTCAGAGCTATATATATGGGAATATGACATGTATGTGAAAATGTATGGAGAGTGAACTCAGACAAGAATGGTTTTCATCTGTAAAACATCCCCAAATTCTGATTTTGTTTTGGATATGGCAGTGAGTGCGTTTGTCAAATTTTAGATTTTCATAACAACAATTACTTCCAATACTTATTTTGACTTATTGCTCAAGAAAATAGCTGTTCAGAGTTCAGAGTTGTTACACAGAATACTGAGCTTTATTTTGAAGAGTTAGTTTTCACAGCTGACATTTTTTTATCTTGCTGTTAATTTAATGGTTTGTGATTTAATGATTTTGAGTTCTGTGAGGTATTTATTGTGCATATTAAGAATTTTTGGGGGAAGTGGATAATGGGTATTTTACCAGATCTATGGGGAGATTGCACAGAATCAGTGACTTGGAGTGCATGTGTAAGATGGTGTCAACCTGAGTAACCATCATTCTGTATGACACTGACCTTGAGAGAGAAGGAAAAACCTTTCTGTATTTGTGATTGAAGGAAGCCATAACTGAATACAAAGTAGAAAGGGAACACTGCATACTGAAAGCCCATGGTTCAGGGATTCATCCAGGTTATGGTATCCATTTTGTACATTATTGTATGAGAGACTGGAAGATGTACATTAACAAAAGACCCTGCTATAAGCCTGTCTTTAAAATGTTGCTGTTGCAAATTTAAATTAAATTTGTTGTCTGATATGTCTGACATCACTACAGAATGCAACTGTCCAGGAGGATTTAGGTACCTTTTTGGGAAGGGTTTATAGACTCAGATTTTATACTTATTAAGTGACTACAGGCATATATAGTACATACAATCATTACTTTTAGAAATCAATGTTGGCATTTATTTTTCATCAGCTGGGGGAAGTACATTTATTTGCAGCAGTCAAGAGATTCAAGGAGCTAAACCCAAGATTCAAGGAGCTAAACCCAAGGTCTTTTGTTCGGGGGTTCTAAAACAGAATTTTTTTCCCTTGGGACTGTGTGACTTAATAAAATGCCAATTTCACAATATTCTTTGGGTATGGGAGTTACTTTTCCTTCTTCATGTGAATGTAAAGATGAGTTTAGTGGCAGTGCTCGAAATGTTTGTTTTCCTTAGCCTCCTTTCTTTGGTAAGTGAATATACGTAAAACAAACAACAATAAAAAAGAGAATTATTGTGTACACTCTGGCTGTCAGATTGAATCCCTTTTTAAGGAGCAGGTCATGCCAGTTTTTTTAAATCATTAAAGGAAGGCAACTAAAGGTTAATTGTTTTAGAAAATGTGCAGCTGCACATAAGTGGGGGAAGGGGGGGTAGGGTAGGATATGGTTGCATGTGCAGCTATTTCTGAATATGCTCAATTAATCTATCTCTTATTCTGTAGGATGTTGTCTACAGAAAGCCTGTGGAAGAGCTGGGAGGTGATCCAGTCCCAGGCAGTAGAGTTTTTTTTTTATCAGCATGCAGCTTCCACTTCATAAATGGATGGCATTGGCAGTCAAGTCATACAAGAAGTCAGAAGAGGAAGCAGTTGGATTCTGATGTCCCAGTGACACTTCTTCCTCAGAAAAGGAGGAAGAGCTGCCATAATTCAAAGAGTAAGGATTAGCTGTGGAAAGGCAGCTTATGGCAGGTAACAGGTGAATAATAACTGGAAGACAAAATGAGGGCAGTGTGAGTGTCTTGCAGGGTTATTTATAGGGATTGTTGAATGACCTTGATGAAGATGACAGGGTTGGGTTGTGGGAGTTACTCGTGGGTGGTACTGAGCAGCAGGGTTTCAGCTTTCTGGGATGGGGGTTGGGCTTCCACTGGATCAGGTAGATGACATGGGGGTTGGTCAAGTTTCATGGGCAGTATTAGGGATTGAACAGGTGGGGCTGCAGGATGAGTTAGGGGGTCAGAGGGTCTTTACACATTTCACTTGCAGTCAAATACAAGATATAGTAATGAAGTTTATTGAATGGATAGTAGAACTGGAAACAAGTACATCAAAGGATTTAAGGGCAGCTTTAGCTGCTGTTGGGAAGAGAAGGAAGGAGCAGTTCCAGATTAGATGGTGGGACAACTGGCTTTTATGTTTTGTTTATTACATGGCAGTGGTGATAGAGAAGCAACCAGAGCAGGCCTAGACAATGTTAGCTTATTTTTTTTACTATAACGGAGGCACAGACAATAAGGGGTGGTAGTGCAGCAATGTGGCATGGTCAAAAGTTTAAGAAGCTGAAAATGGTGGATATGGGATTATAGACGTGGATAGATGACTAGTCTGGTAGTTCATGAAAGTGGTATGATAAGAAGTTTAGGAAGTTGAAAATGGTAGATAGTTATTTTGTGGGATTATAGACATATAGGTACCTGACTGGTATGGTAGTGCACGAATGTGGTATGATCAGAACTTTATATAGCTGAAGATGGTAGATAGTGGTATGTGATATCTGCAAAAGGAAGGAAGGAAGGAAATCAGGTTGGTGGTAGTGTGCCAGGTGTCCCAGAATGTATTAGGGGAGACACAGCAGAGGTAGTGAGTAGAAGGGATCATGGTAGTGTTATGCAACTTAGAAGGTTTTAACCTTTTTGACACGGAGACACAATACTAGCTAACTCATTTTCTTATTAGGGAGGAGGGGCTTAAAGCTTGCTTGAGAAAGAATCAGAGGATAATTGAAGGTTCTACAAAGTTTTTTTTCCATTCAGTCAAATATGGGGGAGGTGGCTTTGAGTTTGTCAGAACCTGAAGTTGGTGAGAGATAGACACAGAATGTGGTTGAAAGTTTGTTGGTGGGAGATATGGGGAAAGGAAAGATTCTAGGCTCATTCAGGAAGCCTCCTTTTGGGATGTTTAGGATATAGCTATCAAGTTTTTGTTCTACAAATCCAGTAGAGCTTCAGTTAATTCTTCACCTGTCCTTTCCTTTAGGTGAGTCATTGAATGATCATAGGTTCATAGATAGGTACAAGGCTATCGGCAGTGGGGCCTATATAAGCCTAGCCAAATGTTTCCCTGGCTTTCGCCACCCAAGAAAATAATTTTCCTGTGCCCCTGTCAAGCAGTGCCACAGAAGTGATCCCCAGGGAGATTATATAGACAAGAGTTTGGCCAGCATGCAGTACAATTTCTTGGATGATGCATGGGGGATATTAGATGATTTTTTTTTACCCATGGATGGTTATGATGGAAACTGAGTTAGCTTTCTCCTTCAACTAATCAGAGAACAGGGCTGGCACAAGTTGGGTATGTCCTTGTGAAGTAGGTTTTATTTTGGAAAGGCCATGCCAATAGGTTGTGTAGTATAGTGTACTACTTTTGAGAAATTTAGTGTGGCGCTGCAGTGGATTTGTGAGCAGGATGGCCCAATTGGAAAGGCAGTTCATTATTTATATAATTTTCTCTTGTTGCTTGGAAGGAAGTTTTTGGGCATTTGCGGATCAGCTGTGTGTCAGAGAGAGGTGTTGGTCATTATGCTTTCTTATGACGTATCTGGCATACAGATGGAGATTTAGTGAGGTGGTTAGGTCAGTGAGAGTACATTTACTGGCTTTGAGGGTGGCAGCAAAATTTTGGGGTATGGTTAATTGGTCAAAACACTAGACTGTAAGTAGTTTGTTCTAAAGCTGGCAGTGTTTGAGGGGATTGGTGGCTGATAGGTATTTGACCTTTGGTAGAAATTTAATAAGACTAATTTTGATAGGCCTGGATGTATCTGTTATATTGTGGTTGGAGTATATGATGTGGGCTACATTGCTGGTGTTTCATATTGTAGTATATTCAGGTTGTGTAAGTGCGTAGTTTTTTTTTTGACAAAAAACAATTTACAGATTGTAGATGATGTCTTCCTAATTTGGCTAAGATTTTTAAGAATACAAATTCTGAAGAAGTTTGTTTCAACAATAAAGTCTACCTACCTATTATTTGAATGTGTTTTTGGACTGTGTGCCTCTTGTGCCTTCTTTAAAAGATGGATCAGGTTGAGGTGATATTAAGGATTGATACCCCATAGCACTGCACACAGCACAATGTTAACTGCTGCACCACTGTGCCACCCATCTGTAGGGTGTGGCAAAAACTTCTTGGGCGGTAAAGGAGTTGTACTTTTTCAGCATGTATCAAAGTTTAGGGTGCTTTGACTACAGGGGGTTATTGATGGAAGGTGCATTTCTCATTCATTTAGAATTGGTAGGGTTTCAGATTTGCTGAAGGAAAATATGTCCATTTATATCAGTAAAAGAAGAGCTAGATGAGTATCAAATGTGTTTAAAGTTTATATTAGCAGGTTTATTTAATGTTTAAATGGGATAATTAATTGTGTTTTGTTTTATAGGTAGAAGATGTTAATGATCATAGGACAGTTTTTCATTTACTCAGCTGAACAGCAGGCATGCAGTGAGGCCATGTGGGCAGTTTTTAGGTTTGGATGATGAGAATAGGAAGAGTTCATTTAAAGGTTTAAGAGGTATACACTGGGTGCAGTTAAATCAAGGTGCGGAGGATGTATGTTTGGTTGGAGATAGCCAGCAAATTATTGTTGTTAATTTTGAATGGAATGAGGTGGAGGTCATTCTAAAATGGAGGATTTTGGTCTTGAATTTGAGAGATTTGGTTCGGTTGAAGCATTACTTGGAGTTACAGTAATTTGGTCTGCCATTATACATAGGTTGGTGTGGAGAGGGGTTGTGAAAGTTGTGTCAATCAAAGGCTGAAGGCATTTTATAAACCACAGGGTGGCATCATCAGCTGGTGTGTATTGGTGCTAGAAAACTGGGATTTTAAGGATAAGAACCCAGTATAGTATAAAAAGGATGCATGTATTTGAATGATGTGTGATTAAATTTATTTAACATTCATTTGTTGCTATTGATTAATGATATTATGCTGAGGTTTGAGGTTTAAAGTTAGGAGAAAAGGTAATGGGGAACAGCCTGGTGGGCAGGAGAGGACATTGCCCTCGGTAGTTGAGTATGGCAATATCACCCTTCCCTTTCCTAGCACTGGGTTGTATGTGAGGTGAATGAGTGAAGGGATGTGATCATGCTGCTCAATGGAATTTGTAGTGAGTGGTTAATATTACAGTATTTATTGAGGGGTTTGAGTAGGTGAGAGTTGGTGCATGCATACTGAGGTTGGTTTTAGCAACTGAGTTAGACTATGCAATTGCTATAATTCGATGATTATTGATTGATGTAGTGTCTATCTGTTAAGTTATTATTATTATTATTATTAGGGATGAGGGGCTTAAAGCTTGCTTGAGAAAGAATCAGAGGATAATTGAAGGTTCTACAATGTTTTTTTTTCCATTCAATCAAATATGGGGGAGGTGGCTTTGAGTTTGTTGAAACCTGAAGTTGGTGAGAGATAGACACAGGATGTGGTTGAAAGTTTGTTGGTGGGAGATATGGGGAAAGGAAATATTCTAGGCTCATTCAGGAAGCCTCCTTTTGGGATGTTTAGGATATAGCTATCAAGTTTTTTTTCTACAAAGCCAGTAGAGCTTCAGTTAATTCTTCACTTGTCCTTTCCTTTAGGTGAGTCATTGAATGATCATAGGTTCATAGGTTCATAGATAGGTACTAGGCTATCGGCAGTGGGGCCTATATAAGCCTAGCCAAATGTTTCCCTGGCTTTCACCACCCAAGAAAATTATTTTCCTGTGCCCCTGTCAAGCAGTGCCGCAGAAGTGATCCCCAGGGGGATTATATAGACAAGAGTTTGGCCAGCATGCAGTACAATTTCTTAGATGATGCGTGGGGGATATTAGATGATTTTTTTTGACCCATGGATGGTTATGATGGAAACTGAGTCAGCTTTCTCCTTCAACTAATCAGATAACAGGGCTGGCACAAGTTGGGTATGTCCTTGTGAAGTAAGTTTTATTTTGGAAAGGCCATGCCAATAGATTGTGTAGTATAATGTACTACTTTTGAGAAATTTAGTGTGGCGCTGCAGTGGATTTGTGAGCAGGATGGCCCAGTTGGAAAGGCAGTTCATTATTTATATAATTTTCTCTTGTTGCTTGGAAGGAAGGTTTTGGGCATTTGCTGATCAGCTGCCTGTCAGAGAGAGGTGTTGGTCATTATGCTTTCTTATGACGTATCTGGCATACAGATGGATATTTAGTGAGGTGGTTAGGTCAGTGAGAGTACATTTATTGGCTTTGAGGGTGGCAGCAAAATTTTTGGGTATGGTTAATTGGTCAAAACACTGGACTGTAAGTAGTTTGTTCTAAAGCTGGCAGTGTTTGAGGGGATTGGTGGCTGATAGGTATTTGACCTTTGGTAGAAATTTAATAAGACAAATGTTGATAGGCCTGGATGTATCTTTTATATTGTGGTTGGAGTATATGATGTGGGCTACATTGCTGGTGTTTCATAGTGTAGTATATTCAGGCTGTGTAAGTGCATAGTTTTTTTTGACAAAAAACAATTTACAGATTGTAGATTATGTCTTCTTAATTTGGCTAAGATTTTTAAAAGATGGATCAGGTTGAGGTGATATTAAGGATTGATACCCCATAGCACTGCACACAGCATAACATCTGTATGGTGTGGCAAAAACTTCTTGGGTGGTAAAGGGGTTGTACTTTTTCAGCATGTATCAAAGTTTAGGGTGCTTTGACTTCAGGGGATTATTGATGGAAGGTGCACTTCTCATTCATTTAGAATTGGTAGGGCTTCAGATTTGCTGAAGGAAAATAAGTCCATTTATATCAGTAAAAGAAGAGCTAGATGAGTATGAAATGTGTTTAAAGTTTATATTAGCAGGTTTATTTAATGTTTAAATGGGATAATTAATTGTGTTCTTGTTTTATAGGTAGAAGATGTTAACGATCATGGGACAGTTTTTCATTTACTCAGCTGAAGAGCAGGCATGCAGTGAGGCCATGTGGGCAGTTTTTAGGTTTGGATGATGAGAATAGGAAGAGTTCATTTAAAGGTTTAAGAGGTATACACTGGGTGCAGTTAAATCAAGGTGTGGAGAACGTGTTCTTGGTTGGAGATAGCCAGCAAATTATTGTTGTTCATTTTGAATGGAATGAGGTGGAGGTCATTCTAAAATGGAGGCTTTTGGTCTTGAATTTGAGAGATTTGGTTCAGTTGAAGCATTACATGGAGTTACAGTAATTTGGTCTGCCATTATACCTAGGTTGGTGTGGAGAGGGGTTGTGAAAGTTGTGTCAATCAAAGGCTGGAGACATTTTATAAACCACAGGGTGGCATCATCAGCTGGTGTGTATTGGTGCTAGAAAACTGGGATTTTAAGGATAAGAACCCAGTATAGTATAAAAGGGATGCATGTATTTGAGTGATGTGTGACTAAATTTATTTAACATTCATTTGTTGCTATTGATTAATGATATTATGCTGAGGTTTGAGGTTTAAATTTAGGAGAAAAGGTAATGGAGAACAGCCTAGTGGGCAGGAGAGGACATTGCCCTCGGTAGTTGAGTATGGCAATATCAACCTTCCCTTTCCAAGCAGTGGGTTGTATGAGAGGTGACTGAGTGAAGGGATGTGATCATGCTGCTCAATGGAATTTGTAGTGAGTGGTTAATATTACAGTATTTATTGAGGGGTTTGAGTAGGTGAGAGTTTACAGCACTCATGTTCTAGGGGTCAGTAATTGAGTTTTTCTTTTTTTATCTGTTGTACCTTCTACCCTACATATTACTATCTGCAAAGTATTACACCCCCCACATACCCACTTGTGCAGGCACATGCACACAGACTCTGCTCGTGATCACCCTGTCTTTCCTGTAAAGTCTGCACTCTGTTAACATTTCTGAAATAATTTTTCATTTCTGCATGCAGAGCTGGTTTCTCTCTCCTGTTAAACACACACACACACACACACACACACACACACACACACACACACACACACACAACTGGTCTATCTTATTTCCCAGGCATGCTCCTGGCATTATACAGCACGGCACACACACACGCACACACGCACACACACACACACACACACACACACACACACACACACACACACACACACACACACACACACACACACACACACACACAAAACTGGTTTATCTTATTTCCCAGGCATGCTTCTGGCATTATATAGCACGGCACACACACACACACACATACACACACACACACACACACACACACACACACACACACACACACACCTGGTCTATCTTATTTCCCAGGCATACCCCTTGCATTATATAGCATGGCACACACACACACACACACACACACACACACACACACACACACACACACACACACACACACACACACACACACACGCACACAAAACTGGTCTATCTTATTTCCCATGCATACCCCTGGCATTATATAGCATGACCCTTTATTAACATTCTACATCCACACCCACCCATGCTGCTACCCCTCCCTTTTATTCTTCTCTTCGCCTTTATTAAAGCAAATCTTTCTTTTGTTAGAAGAATGATTACACCTGCACAGTACGTTATTATTGTCCATGCACACTGGCTTTATTGTTTACTCAGATAATGCAGCTGTTTCAAGTCTTGTGGGCATGTCATTTGAGATGATGAAAATCTACTATATAGCAGACATTGTTTAATGGTTGCATGTAATGAAAAATTCACACACATTAGTAGTTTTGGGTCTTTAAATACCAACTTAGCCATCCAGAATAATAACCGATAAAAAAACACTGTTTTCAAAAATTCCTGATGAACTTTTCACTTTACATTTGTATTGCCCCTTCCAGAACTCACTTATTCCTGCAGTCACTGAATATACCTTACATGGAATGAACCTTCATGAATTATTTACCATACAATTTGGGTCAGAAAAGCAAAATTACCATCTCAGCATGAAAAACTTGTAGGTATCAATATGGTGATTTCAGTTTGTGAAAGTATGCACAATGCTATCCACCCATGTGTCACTAATTAATTATGTCACGTTGATGCATTGCAATTTTCATTAGAAAACTAAGCGATAACTCCTAGCAGTGTGTAAACTTAACCAAAAGGTTACCCCTTCACTCTCATACCCAGGGCACACTAGGCTAATGACCTCCACGTTCGAGCCTTATGGGTTTTACTAAGTGGCATACATAAACTAGAGTATGATTTATAGTCTGCCTCTGTCCCTTAAATTCATAGGTGCAAGACCTGGGGTCAATTTCAGATTTCACATCCACTGATCCTGGTTATACTTGATTATTCACATGGATGGGAAGCCTGTTCCAGAAGAAGTAAATCCTCTGAGGCATGTACCTAGCCTCCATCATGTGCTATTTATGTCACAAGAAAAGTTCAAGTCACTAAACTGAGTAAGTAGTTCTTATACTATTGTTTTTTCGCTGTGCAAAAGTTCAGTCAGAGCAAGATCCAAGGATACCCTAACTTCCTTGGTCCTACCTAAGAGTCAGATAGTTATTCATTACGTAATATAGGAGTTAAGCCTAATTCAATGAATTTGTTTACAATGCTAGAGTGAGTTACTGTATAAAATACCCTTGCCAGATCAAGGTAGGCAGTATGCATCATTTTGCACACACTGATTGCCTTGGTGACCTTTTCAAAGAAGTTCACCAGGTTGAGTAGTCATGATCTGCCTTTGATGAAAGCAAACTGAGTTGCATCCAGTGCTTGAAGGTTTCTTATGTTACTACTAATCTTCCATCCACAACCCCTTTTTCCTATTCTTGCACAAGAGGTCGGCGTGTCACTGCAATAGTGGAAATCACCGAGAGCCAATGTTCACTCCATGATCATTCTTTCCATGGCTTTACATATGAGATTAGTCAGACTTATGGGTCTGAAGTTCCCAGGGCCTGCTGATAGACCATTCTTTGCCAGATAGATGACTGTTGCAGTCCTCCCTTCACATGGCACAAAGCCTTTCTAGACACTATGGTTAAATAGTGACTGCAGAGGTCCAGTTAGATCATGTGTCAAGCTATTTAGGAGGCATCTTGGGACATTATTGGAGTCCATTCTTGTGGTATTCTTAGCCTTAGAGAGTGCATTTCAGACCTGCTCCCTAGTAATAGTTTAGAAGGAGCTATGGTTAATGATATTATTTGAGGGAGTGGTTGGGGGGGTAAAACGTAGAGCTGAATTTGTCAGCGAGCAGATTTGCTACATCTTCCAGCTTCATGTAAGGGGCTTCATTAACATCAGTTCTGTGCACTGTTGTGTACTGTCTTTCAGGTTTAGGACATAGCTAAAGAAACCTTGTGATTGTTCTGGGCCTGGGATGCTGGACTTAATCTGCCCTCTTAACTGTTTGTTTTGCCTGATGAGACAGTTTTTTTAGTTATGACTTTTTTCATTTTGTTGTATAATCCATTTATATTTGAATTCTATGAGGGTAACTTTTTTTTTAGTTTGTTTTGGCTTTATTTCTAGTAGGCACAGCTGTCTCTATGCATCTATTAACATGATCGTGTAGGGTTTCTGTGTACTGTTCTGCTGTCCTATTTAGAATGTTTTGAAATGTTGTCAGGTAATAACTTAATAACTATTTTGCCTTAGAGTAGTTCCTAACTGTTACATGGTTTTCTAGATTCACGGCTTTGATTTTTATTTCAAAGCAGACAGCTTTATGATCTGACCTTACCAGAAAGGATTCTACAGTGGAGGGTAGCCAGCATTCTGCTATATTTTCTTGTTCCCAATACAGTTTTTTTGCACTCCTAGAGGACAAATGAAATAAATGGTCCAGGTTGTTTGTATTTACAAAGTCCAGAAATCTCTGAGCCTGCAATTTGGAGCCATGCAGAATTCCCAGTTTTTAGAGGGGCAAGTAAATGCCCCCCCCCTCAAATATGGTTTTGGGTTGAATGTTAAGTGCCTACAGTAGGTTTAAGTATGAGCTATGGTTTTTGTAATACATAGGAAATATGTTAGACAGAATTAGAGGAAAATTATCCCTACACAAATACTCTAATTCCACAAATTTCCAAACACCTTGCACTTCCTAATATCACAAAGGAATATGTTCTAAAGGTGGTCTCTAAAACCAAAAATATCACTTCCTTGGGACCTGAATATTTTCCTGTGTGCCTAATAAATGACATTAAACATGCACATGTGAGACATGCTTAACATGTGCTTAGGTACAGGACTTGCCCACAAAATACAACAAGCTGCAGTGGTTATGCTCCTATATAAATGTGTAAATTTATGTGCTAGCTGGTTGACTCCACTGTATTATGCTTCTGTTGGTTTATGCTGATTATTTTATCCTCCAATTTGAAAGTATATGCTAACTGTGCTCTTATTTCTTTTTCTCCTCTTGCTTACCTTCTCCCCTAAAGATACTAGAGCCTCAGACTCCTGTCCGAACTTCCTCTCAACTGGTGACTATTTGAACCTGGTCTTCCTTCAGTGACTGTAATCTGGGTTGCCTCAAACCTCTTAAAGCATCACCTTGCTCTAGGAACAGAAAGTAGGTTTGAGCACTGCAATGTTGTTATACTTGTGCTCTTACCAGGTCTTCCTATAGAGTTTTAGCTTGCCTGTGCATTAGTCTCCAGCAGCCAGTACCACCCCTTTCTTAGCCCCCCCGTGTAAACAGTTCTCTTCCAGCCCTTTATTTGCACTTTTCTTTTTCCTCTACCTCTTCTGTCTTATTTGCAGTTGTACCCCCTCTCCCTCCTACTTACTTGCACTACATGGTAGGTGCCCCCCCCCATCCCAGCTTTCTCTGTCCTATTTTTTTCTGACCCTAACTTGCCTTTTTCCGGCTACTTGCTGGTATTTGGTCTTTTCATTTCCCCTGTAACCTCTACTCTACCTTACTGTCCATCTATCTCCCTTATAACTATACTAGTTTTTCACCTGTAACCTACCTTTCTCTTTCACACTTTACCCTTTCTTTCTCTGTACCTTCTGTATGCCTTTTTCTGACTAAATCTTACCCTCACTTCTCCTCTCACTGGTGTACTCTGGTCTCTATCATATCCCTTCTATTTACCTTCATACCTATCTCAACCCACTTACCTGTTTTTTCTGATTGTCTCCTTTCTCATCTTCCTTTCCTGGTTCTGCTCTCGCCTCTGGGCTCACTCCGCTCCCCTCCCTACCCCCAATTCCCACCCACCCCCAGGGATCCTAACCTTATAGCTCCCTAGACCCTCCCCTTATCCCTACCATCCAATCATTCTCTATCCCACTCAACTGTGAACCCTCCCTTCCACACACCCCTTTTCTTCTCTCATGTACTCCTAGTCTACTTTCATTCCCACCCTCTTACAGGCATCACTCCACCTCTTCTGGTATTTCTTGTCTTCTTTCCCTCTACTCATTCTACCTGTCCCTTACCCTCCTTCTACATTTCTATATCCTTGTTCCACTCTGACTATTTCCTACCTATTTATTGTAACTTTCCTCTTCAATCCACTTCTACTCTTACTCACTTTTAAAAAATGCCTCCCCACCTACCTACCCTGCTTATACTCTTAGTCTTAATCCCCTTCTTACTATTCTCTGCTCACCTTCTTACCTTCTTTGAAAACCCACTTAATACCCAGTTTAACTATAAACTGAAACACACTTCTACTACCTACACTTCTCTCACCTCTTTCTTAAATGTTAATTCCACCCCTAACTACCTTCTTCCAAAGTTCCATAGACTCTCCCATCTTAACTACACTTCACCCCTAGATAAAAAAATGAAACTTCTAACCCTTGTTAAGAGCAACTACTTAACCAAACCAGATAATCCTACCTTACAAGATGGTGACATCCACCCTAACCCTGGCCCAGTATCTCCTTCCCCTCAAGTAGCTGGACCTAACCCTAATAATACCTTACTGATTGGACATCTTAACATTCATAGTGTAAACAACAAAGTTCCTTACCTTCATGCCATCCTTGACACACACTCTTTTGACATTCTCTGCCTCTCAGAAACCTGGCAAAAACGAGTAACAAAAGATACAGAGATCACACCCCAAGGCTATAATATAGTAAGACTTGACCATTCTAAACGGAAAGGTGGTGGAGTAGCAATCCTGTTTAAGAATCAACTCAATATCTCTACACTCCCTGCCTGTCCAACCCTGGATAGCAAAGTAGAAGCCATTATTACTAAAGTCCAATTAAATGCCCAAAAATCTCTTTATATCATCTGCGTATACATACCTCCGGGTAACAATATACCTATCATAGAAGACTTTCTCAGTTGGGTTTCTAACACTTACCCCCAAGAAACTATAATATTAGGTGACCTTAACATAGACTGGAATTCTATTAATACTGATAATCCCTCCTCTCACATTAACCTAAATGGTTTTACACAATCCATTAGCTCTACTACAAGATTTAATAAGTCCAGCAAAAAGAGAGTATCTTAGACTGGATACTCATAAACAAACTCAACATTACATATAATGTAGGAACTTTGCCTGATGATATCAGTGACCATTGTTTAACATATATTACAAGAGAAAAGACTGATTGTTTAAACCTCCTAACTTAAGAAAAATACGACTAAACACTTTAATATAGAATCATTTCAAGCTGAACTGAATGCATGTAACTGGAACACCTTGAAATCTCTTCCTCTTGAAGATGCAGTAATATTCTTTAATTCTACCTTCTTATCCATTCTTGACAAACATGCTCCAGAGCGTACCATCAGAATGAAATCTAAGACAGCCCCAGGGCTCTCTAGCGAAACTAAAAAACTAATCCTCTCTAGAAATAAAATCTGGGCCAAATGGAGATGCCATAGAAACAGCCCTGATTTACTTCACTTCCGCCAGCTCAGAAATTTGACCAAAAAAGCAATTATCACAGATAAGAGAAAATTCTACTATGAACTTCAACATACTCATTTTAATAATTCAAAACAATTCTGGTCATCTGTAAATAGACTCCTTTCCCCAGGAACAACCAAAACCCCTTCCCCACTTAATGCTGACCCAGACACCCCTTACCTAACTGCTAATGCTTTTAACTCTTTCTTTTCAGAAAATATTCTATCTCTTGCTAGACAACTGAACACCAACAACTTCTATCCTCCAACTAACCTAGTAGACTCTACTTTTAACTTCTCTCTTCAACCTATCTCCACCTCTTTTATCTACAGACTAATTCACAAACTGAAACCATGTACCCCCTCTGCTGACAAAATCCCTTCTCTTTATCTCCAAAAGGCAGCTAAAGTAATTGCTTACCCTATATCCATTCTAATAAACAGGACAATCCAAGAGGGAATCATTCCTGATATTTGGAAAATCTCTCATATTATCCTCTACACAAACGTGGTAACTCTTTTGACTTCTCTAACTTTAGACCTATTGCTCTCCTCTCCCCCTTAGCAAAAATTATGGAGAAATGCATTCACCAGCAACTTGTACAATATCTCTTTACATAACATAATAGCAAATTGCCAGCATGGCTTTAGACCTCATCATAGCACCACCACTGCCCTCCTCTCCTTTGTGGATACTATCAACTGGAACCGCAACAATAACCTTCTCTTCGCTCTATTTATTGATCTCTAAAGCTTTCGACATGGTCAACCATTCTTCTCTAATTAATATCCTTGAATCCCTCTCATTTGATAACTTAGCTATCAAATGGTTCAGCTCGTATCTGAGCAACAGACAACAAGCTGTTCTTTGGGATAATCACATCTCTTCATTATTGTCAATTTCCATTGGTGTCCCTCAGGGCTCTATTCTTGGTCCACTACTCTTCTCCCTCTTCATAAATGATCTGCACTCAGCAATCCCTCAAGCAAATTGCATTCAATACGCTGATGACTCTACCATTATTTGCTCAGCATTTTCTTCCATAGAACTAATCTCACTAACTCAAAATATCTTTAACACTGTAGAAACATGGTTTACTAGACGGTACCTCCTTCTTAATGCAAAGAAAACTAAACTTCTTCTCTTCACCCCTACCTCTCGGACCTCCCCTTTACACTTCACTATCTCTCCAAACAGCGCCACTGTCATCTCTCCTGACACTACTACTAAACTGTTAGGAGTAACCATTGATAATAATCTCACTTTTGATCAACATATCAACAACACCATCAAATCTGTGAACAAAAAAATAGGATCCTTATACCGTATCAAACAGTTTCTAACCCCACCTACTAGAGCTAAAATTGCCCTCTCCCATCTTATATCTACTCTCTTTTATGCCTCTCCAATTTACACAAACCTCAAGAAAGCTAACCTAAACAAACTAGCTGCTTGTTATAATAACATTGCCCGCTTTGCCACTGGTAACCCTTACAGAACCCATCACTGTCTAAACTTGAAACTCCTAGGCTGGCTCGAATTTCAATACTATCTTCTCATCTCACAACTTACCATTGCTCACAAAATTCTGTACCAACCTGACAACACCCCTATACTCTCTTAACTTTTAATCCCTTACAATAATCTTAACTCCCTCCGTTCTTCTTGTAGACTCCTGACCAGATCAATAAAGTCTAACAACTATGCCGGCAACTCTTTAGTCACTAATACGGTTGGTAGAAGATGAAATCTGTTACCTAGTGATATAACACTGATTTCATCATTTCCTCTCTTCAAAGAAAAACTCAAGCTTTACTTCCAAAATCACTGGCTCTGTTCTTGTAGTACTCCTGACTGACATTCTTCTCCTTCTCTTTTTTAGCTCACCTCTTCTTTTTCCACCTATTTTTGGCTTGCTTTTTAAGCTTTTTCCTAGTCTATCTCTTGCCCATGTTTGGCCTTTATGCTTTACCCCCTTCTCCTTGCTCTTCTCTCTCATCACCTTTGCCACTTCTTTTTCTCCTTACTCTCTTTTCTCTACTGCTTCTTCTCTTCTTCTGTTTCTCCTAGATTTCTTTATAACTACCTTAACTTACCTGTCATTCTTTCTGATAATTTGTTTCTTTAGCCTTAGCTAAAGTTTAATGCTCTATAACTGGCTATGTATTTCTCTTTGCCAACTGTAGTTTCTTTTAGCCTGTCCTTTTTTTGGGGTCTGATTGTATGTTAATTATTATTCACAAATATATATATATTTATCATAATGTATTGTTGTTATATGGTTTTTTTTGTGGAGCTTTTCTCCCCGGGCCTGTACTGAAAATGGATATGTATCCAGCTAGACTAGCCCGGCCAACAAATGTAAAATAAAATAAAATAAAAAAAATAAAGGTGGGCATACCACAAGGAAACTCTGTGTCTAATAGCCTGACTAGATCCATTTAGAAAGTCATGTATGCCATCACCTCAAACATCTTATCAGTCTAGATCTACATTAGTTTGGCTTTGTTAAAGGGAAATCTTGCCTGCGTAATTTAGTCAGCTTCTTTATGTAATTCACAGTGGTCATTCTGTTCATACTGTATATGTTTCTCTGATCAACACTACACCCTGTACTGGCACTACTAATAAGCTAAATGCCATGAATGTAGATCCAGACATAGTGTGATGCATAGCCAACTGGCTGAAAGATAGAACCTACATAGTTAAGGTGGAAGGATCCTCAACTAGAAACTTTGAAGACGATTACTGGTATGCCCCAGGACTCTATACTAGGACCTCTCCTTTTCATCATCATTTCATTTCCAGTCAAGGAATCAGAAACTTTGGTTAAATAAGTTTGCATGTGACATCAAACCAGATGTTTTTGTCAAATCTTATTCAAACCTGCATTTCTGACAGTTGGAATTTCCCCATGTAAACAAGTGGTGTCAGGAAATGAGCTGAAATTAAATGTCAGAAAGTGTAGCATTATCCCATTTGTAAACATATCTCTTCATTAATGAGCAGTGTGTTGCCCATACCCCACTACAAAATGATAACCTAGTCTGGGATTATGGAACCTGAATTAATTATTCCCTCTCCTTTAACCATCAGGTAACTGCAGTAGTCCGAAAATTAATCTATTTATCCCAACTAATAGTTAAAAGCATATTATTCCAGTCTAAATAAGCTACTATCCCTCTGTATGTAGCTCTAAGTCAAATATTGATTGCAAAGTCCCCTTTGGGATACACCTTTCTAGACAGTTTAAACTATAAAGGTCTCAGAGGTTCCTAACAAGAAGAATGATGGCCAATAGTCCCTGAGACACAAGGAAATGCCGTAGTGTGATCATTCTGCTATAGGATCTTGCAGGGATCCATGCCTTGCATTCAGTGCTATTAAGGATCCCTATCCTCCTTGATTTCCTGTATCTTTGCATGTCAAGTAGCTCTACTACTGTCAGAACTATGAATGTAAATTTCCACCTGCACATAAATAAAAGATGCTGAGGAGAAAGATGTAATATGTAATTCCAACCCCAGCTCTGGAACAGACTTCCACTACAAGTTAAACGAAGTGCTGCTAAAACATCCTTCGGTCTAAGCCTGGATGATTGGATGGTTACCTGTAAATTTACTTCAAGACTGACCTGCTTTGCCCTTCCACAAAAGGGGATCATAATCTGAAGGTGGAAAATGGCAAGGTATAAATGGCCTTGTGAATTAGTAAGCTGTGATCTTATCAGACTATAATATGGTCAATGCTCATAGGTTAGTACTAAGCTAACTGCCCTTGCAAGCCAATTTAAGCCTAGCCAGTTTATGCCTTGTGAGACTTAAACCCTGAACCTTGTGTTTGTAAGACAAACACATTAACCATTAAGCTACCCTCCCAACCCTGCTTTACTGGTTTGCCACTACATGTACACATAATAACAAGAAGCAGAGCAAAGGCAGGTGTAACCAAAATTACTAAAACTGAAGGAAAAAATGCCTCACGTAGAAACTGATATGGTTTAATGAGCTCCACCTCCACCCCCACCCCCACCCCCTGTGCTCCTTGCTGCTGCTTCACTTTTTGGGAAAATCATCATGGATTAAAGTCAGACAGCAATGCCAGGGTTTAACAACACTTATTTTAATGAACTGCCTGTTGCTGTCATTGATGCCTCTCCCTCTCACACATGCAAGTGCACACGTACATACACACAATTGTATTCTTTTATTTTATTTACTATATCTTTTAGTTTTGCAACCTCTAAACAGCAAGGAGCTGTTTAGCAATTGTAAAAAAAAAATGATGTCTGCTTGTTTTTTTAAATATCCAGGTTCGAAGGCAGCTTAATTTGCCACGGGGGACTTGTTTTTCTGTGAGCACTATCTGTACATTGTTACCCTGCTGGAGAATGTTTGTACTCTGGTTAAATGCACATCTCCCATTCTCTACTGTACAATAAGAATGGGGTATCTGCAGTATTGATGTTGTACAATGACAACGTGGTATCTACAGTATTAATAATGTACAATGTAAATGGGTTTTCTGCAATAATTATCGTGTACAATAACAATACGGTTACCTGTAGTAATGATACTATCCAATAACAATGTGCCACCTTTATTATGCATGAAAAGAGGGCATTGCTTCTAGAAATATGTCACTGTACAAGAACAATTGCATAGTCCAGGTTTCAGTATAAAAAAGTTAGCAAATATGAGCATTCTGAGCATTCTCTTCGACCTCATGAACTGATTAATTTAGGGGAAGTTAATGAATAATTACACATACTGTCACTCTCTATTATAGTTTAACCAAGTAAGACTGCTTGATGCATAGTTACTACTTTTTTTACAGAAGCAGAAATGACTACTAGTATGTCACTAACCAGATATACAGTAAGAACTGCTGAGTGATTCCACAAACCAGTCATAACATGAAGTATACATCAAACTAGCTGTCAATGTCAGGCTGGCAGCTTACAAATAGTGGAAAGCCATAGCGGTAAAAGTGTAATTCCTCAGATAATAGTATAATTAATGTCATTTTTCATAAGTGCAGTGGCACATATATCTCTGCAGGTGTGAAGGCATTATGAAAGTGTACTATTTTGCATAAAGCTATAGTTCATAATCGCTCAGATGATTGAATTTTGCTGGCAGTCTCCCCATATTAAGTAATGGATAGAAAGAAAAAGAAAAGAAAAGAAAGTGAAGCTGGTCTGGTGGTGACATTAACTGCTGGTATATATTGAGGGGCATTCAGGTCACCCAGCTGTGAAAGGAAGCAGTAGAATTTCAGAGAAAGAATGCTCCTGGAAGAAAGGTAAACAAACATGTTGTGAACTTTTAAAATGACTCTTTACAAAACAAAGCCAATTACAATGCAAATAACTAGTGAAAACTAAAAGACAGAAAAATAGGCAAATGCATAATTGCAGTGGATACCATCTTTATTTCTGTCTGCAAAGACGGAAAAAAAAAAAAGAAAACTCACAAAAGTCATGATATTTATTTCTGATGACTACATCTGCATTACTTTTCTTCTTATTTGTTCAGTTGCCTCACTTGACAACTTAGAATAAAAATTGTGTAATGCAACACCTAAGCAAATATACAAACATACACTATTTTAATATATCAATGTTTTATTGCTTAAAATAATCATGTTTGTTGAAACTATCATTCCCGTTAAACAATGAAGATCAAATCAGTCATAATAAAAATGATAATATTAAGCAAGAAATTATTTTTTAGCATATCCTGTAATATGTAATTTATGTCTTTTGAATCTATTTTTATTAGAGCATTGAAATATTGAAACCAGCAAGTGCACATACATCTATTTTTATCACAAAAGAAAGACCGCCGAATAATGGTTCCATTGTTGCACTATTCTAGAAGGCAAGCTCAGATTCTGACAGGTTTGTGTAGGTATACCGAATTGCAAACATGAGGAAGGTTGTACTGAGATTCAGCTAATTATCCTGCAATGTTTACCTTTGCTACTTCAAACAACAGAATCTGACTACGGGAAAATGAAAGTTTATTGTGTGCTCCTTTGTTGAAATACAAAACATTTAAGCAGGGAGACTGCATGCTTTTGTTACTGACATTACAAGGCATCAACATTTGGTGTGTCTTGAATTATGTACTATGTTTTTCAGTTGTGGGAGTCAGAAAAGTAGGAAAGGGACTTTTATCCAAGTTTGTGTGACTTTGGAATTGAGATACAGAGAGTTCTAGGCAATGGTGGTATATGCTCTATTCTGGGAGGTACAGTGGGTTACCCAACAAAAATAATAAATAAAATAGCAGTAGTTTAAGCATATTTAGTGATGTTTTCAGTGGTGTGAATCTGTAATTTTTTTGTGACTTTGGAAATTTTCATTGTAACTTAAATCACATATGATTAATCGAGTTTATATCATACTACTGAATTTTCGGAAACTCAAAGGTCACATGGTCCAGACCATATGTGTGAGATTCTGAAAACTCAAAAGTAAAAAAAAAAATCTACATTTATGCAGGGGCAAGCCCCCCTGTGCTCCCTAAACCACCTGCAGATTATATATACCAACTCCAACATCTCACTACAGTGGAAAAATTGGTACATTCTTCTGTCCCCGCTGTACTGCGATTTACACAGAAATTCTCAATGGAGAATTAGTCGTTTCTATTCCTGTAGACACTAATGTATATATATATATATATATATATATATATATCCCTCACTATGCTTGTCACAGATACCTTCCATAGACAGACTGGGGACACACTGGGGTTCTCACGGCTTCTGTCTCACAGATACTGCAGCAGTTCCTGGATGTACTCCTGCCACATGTCTTGATGTCATGTCAGGACCGAGCCAGGACTGTGCATGCTTTTTATCAGGTGGCACATTTCCCTGAGGTACTCAGTGTGATAGATTGCATCCATGTTGCAATTAGTCTCCTTCTGGTCCACAGGGTGAATATTACTGCAGTAGGAAGGGCTACCATTCCATTACTTGTCAGATACTGTGTGTTTCATAGGGATGCATCACCAGTGTGTCTGCCCAGCATCCTACCAGTGCACATGATTCCTAAATCTGGCACAATCTACCACCTTGTCCTGCATAGTAGGGTACCCTGTGATCATCTTGTTGGTAAGTGGAAAAATAATTGCTTTTTTTAGATTGTAGTTAAGTAGTTAATCATGATAACATTTTTTGCTGAATGCTAAATATTTTCTATTTTGTCTTTCCATACTTATCTCTCTGTCTCTTACTTTTTTCAGGTGATACTGGATATCCATTGAAGCCATGGCTCATGAAAATCCAAGTGGAGCTGCTGAAGAGATGTATAACACATCCATATCTCAGACTTTTATGGTCATTGTGAGAGTCTTTGACCTCCTTAAGGGTAATTTCAGGTGCCTGGATGAGTCTGACAGGGGGTACTCTTCATTATGACCCAGCATGCTGGATGTTTAGTGCCTGGTGCATTCTACATAACATGATCATGTGCTGGTCTGGTGGTGAAGTGACCCATACTATCACTTCAGGTCCCAGCTCCAGCCACTATAACTAATGACTACCAGCTGGGCAGCAGTAGTAAGGGACACTATACGGCAGATATGTGCACAGCATATGGCTGCACAGGTAAAGAGCCAGTGTCAAGTGCAGAACTATGGACCATGACATTCAGGTTGGTGTTTTCTCTTTTGTAAGAAAACAGACAGAGCATAACTGATCCATGCACTCTGTGGGCTATGTTGTGTGGTGCATAGTCTGCTGTTACTGTTCATCTGACATTCTCTCTCTCGTCTTAAAATGTTTTCTTTTCTTTTAGCAAAGTTACTCAGATTATTGCTTGTTAAAAGCCTGAGCGCTCACTGACTTCTGCTAAGTAAGGTTATAAGGCATATAAATAATAATCACATTTTTCTTTGCTCTGATGAATACAGTTTGCTGTAGTGCTTTATTTAAGTATAGAATTACTGAATGCCCTCAGCATTTCGATATTTCATGAGATAATGCACTGATTGTATGTAAATGTATTCTATTGTTTTTTCATATTGCATTTATGCCATTTCTCCTCAAATTCTGTTTGCTGAGGTACTACCCAGCAGATTACCTTTATGTTGATATACACAATAACTTGTGATTTCACACACAAAAATATCATCATTTGTGCAGTTGTGAGGATGACGTGGAAATAGTCTAAGTTTAAATGGCAGGATACTCAGTTTAATCTGTAATTCTCTTATTATATTTATCCTGAAAATCTGTGTCTGTTAATACTTTTATGTTGAACATAACTTCCACCTGTAGCAATGGTAATGCATATAGCACTGATTTTTTCCACCTTTACTTGATAGTCTACGTAGTAGATTTGCAGGGATGAAATGCAAACATTTGCAAAGTTGGTTCCACTCTCCCACACACATAATATTTATTTTTTTAATTCTCTTATTTCCCATTGAAGTTAAACCTTCAGCTGTGTCTTTGAAGGTGAAATTGCAAAGCTACAGAACTGTCAGACATGGATCATAGTAGTTCAAGATCAAATAAGATATACAAATCTCCTAAAGATAGGCTAGGTGATGGTGCAAGTGATTTTGAAGAGGATGAGAACTGTAAGGTGAGTTGGTCTGATGTTATGACCAACTTGATGTGGGTGATCCTGCAGACATTGATCTGACAGTGCTGCATGACTGCAATTGTAAACTCAAATGGGAAGTCCTGCTAGGTGTAAATGCACTCTGATATGACCTACATGAAATCTGTTGAGATTGTTCACCTTAACTGCTTACATTACTTTCCTGAAAAGCAATGGTATTATCATGTGTTCTGCTCCCACATGCCTGGGTGGAACTTCATTCCCTTCCCCTTGAAAAATTTACTCCAGCTTGCCTCTGGCATGTCCTAACGATCCTAACGAACACAGGCAGCCACTGATGCTTGGTCTGCCACCATACTACACATCAGTGATACTGTGACATTATCCCTGCTCTCTGCCATTTCAGAGAGATGCTGAAAATCATCATGCACAACCTGGAGGACACTGACCATTTCGTACTGGCTCTCTGTAGCAGTGCTCTGCTATAACAATGTCATGGCACATTTCCTGTTGGGTAGCCAAAGCTTTACATGTTTCTTAGGGTAACTGTAACAAATTTTTGTGTCTAGCTCTCCTCTGTAAATGTGACTCTTTGAAAAATGTTACCTCTGAATGTCAGACATCATCTTGAAAGTGTTCCTCTGGGTTTAGATATACTGGTGTTGAGGGGCATGCTTGTTCCACCTGTACAAGCCTGAGTGCAATGTCATTATGGGCATAACTTTGTTATGCACTCCCACTTCCTGCAGAGTTACTGACATGTTGTGGGGTCAGAGATCCTGCCATTAATCTTGGGGGATTTCCTGCCACGTTTCTCAGGCTGCTTCATACATGTAGCTATGTTTTCATCTTCAGCAGCAGTATCACCCTTTCTGCTACTGTTATCATATAAATCTATTGATATAGTGGAACTTTGTTTCTAATGCTGACCCTATAAAAAATAATAAGTGCTAATAATGAAACAGCTTAAACTACTGTATGCTTACAAAGGGGTGAGTGGGACACTTAGCATGCAAACTGCCTTCATCATCATTCTGTGCTGCTGTACAAAGTTCACCTACTAGTAGTTAATTATCAAGTGTTTAATGTGATCATTCCTTGTTAGCATTCAGTTTTTTATATAAATATCTGGTACTGATTTAACATCAGCCTTCATGAGGTGAGGAATTTTGTTGTTGCAAACATTGGTAATATCCTCCAGTGTCCACACCACCTCTAATTATTTCTGTGCTACTATCTTGTTTGTCACAGTCATCCCCACGGACGGATAGAAGGTATTCTTCATCTGATCTTAATGGAATACTTATCAGAGATCCCCTTGCAGTTTTAAGAGAAGCTGAATTCTGCCTTGCCTTGCTTCTAACCATATCATTTGGCCTCTTCGTTCACTGTGCTAATGCTCAATTTCTGCAAACCACTGCATTAATGTCTACAAGTACTTGATAACATTCTTTGGACCTCTCTGCTTATTTGGGTCCCCCTTTATTAAATAGAGGTTCTACATATGTCCTATGGACTGCTATGACAATGCCATTTTCCTCATGGCTGAAGTTATACTTTCTTTGCATTGGCCCCTTGTTTAAAATCAGTATTCTTTGCAAAAACAAGGGTGACATTCACATAGTGAAAATATTTTGATGTAATCAGCTTTTAAGCTACAAAATGCTGGCCCAAATGTGTCTGCCAGTCTAATAAAAAAAAAATTGTTAGCTAATGCAAACAACATAATTATATATAGATTTCTAAATTTAGGCAAGAAAAATGTAGATATATTACTTAATAGTGCATTCAAGTCATTAAAGTAATCAGTTTTATGACAAAATACATCATTACTCACCCTCTAACATTGTCATGTATGCATAATACTGCCATTTTGTATTCGTCACTCAGAAATGTCCCAGTAGAGAGACTTGCAATTTGATATCCTTACGAGAGAACATCACAATTAAATGACTGAATTTGTACCATGTATGCATAGTCACCAAATGATAACAAAATAATGATTATTTTTCAGTAGTCAGTTATCATACTGAATGTGCAGTATAAAGCTGCTTACAAGGGTGTCCCTTACTTAGATTAGGGTCATCTACAATCCACATGTCACCCTAATATAAGTCTATTAGGTTATCAAAAGTTGTCATAACTGTCATAGCAATCCAGGTAATGGCATCAGTATAGTTCCAAAACTTTCTAACACTACCTACCAGTGACCATAAATTTAGATTTATATTTAGTGCATGAATCTGGTTTTGATTGCTGCATATTCCAATCATGTTTGGTCTTCTTGTTCTTGTGTTCTTCCTAGAGTCTGTGGTTGGTGTATTTGGGAAGGTTGGTATACCACCTACAGCAGTACTTGTGATGTTAACATCTGAGTTTGTGATATGAGGTTTTAGCCAGGTTTCTCAGAGAGTTAAGATGTGGAGAGTGTGGTGGGTAATCCAAGTGTGAAATTCTGTTATTTTGTTTAAAAGACTTTGCAGGTTTATGTAGTGGATTGACATGTATTTATTTGGGGAGGTGGGCAGTTGGTGCCCTATATGCAAGGTGGAGGTGGTAGAGTTAGCAGAAGGGGGTGGACCAGGATTGGGGTGGATTTACCCATCTGGTAGGAGTGTTATACAAAGTACATTAGGTTTAGAGAAGAAAAAAAAATAGTGGGCTTGATCTTTTGCTTAGATGAAGATAGAGAAAGGTTGAAATGTTTTAATTTGTGAAACTGAATGTAGGCAGTATTAAAAAGATAGGGAAGATAGGGAAGTGAGGGAAGTGCAGGGTTATATTGCAGGGTGATGTAACATGTGTGAGAGTGGGTAATAGAGGTGGGTACTGTAGGTTAGTGTGATAAGATGATAACCCAGAGAGGAGGAACAGAAAGGATGTTAAGAAGAAGTGCACTAGCATGCTGTTATTTTGTGCGGGTGTAATTATGGAGCTGAGGACTGTGGAGCTAGTGATTGTAGGGAAGATTCTCATAAAGAAACTATAAAGAGTAGCAATAGGTAAGAGGAGGGAGAAAGAAATTTAGTAAGAAGAAGGAATGGGAGAGTTAGTAATGACAATCAGTGTTGGCAGAAAGTGGCGAGTGGAAAATTAATTTCTATTATAGAGCTAGATGGAAGTAGGAGGGGAGTAAGGTAGGAAATGGAGAATAGGTATTTATGATTATTGGATAATTGGAGTGAGGGGAAGAGTCTTTACAAGAGGGTTAGACTATAAATCTAGCATATACAGGGGTGAGTGTGAATGGGGGTATGGTAGGGAGTATGAGTGAGCCCGGGCAGAGGGAAGGTGAATGGAGCAGGTAGAGCCACAGCCGAGCAACATTGTCATTTTACAGGTATAGTGCCATAATTTCAATTTAAGCCCATATATAGTTACCCAAAGTATGTGAACATGTGAATAAGGGTTATATCAAGCGATTGCAATGGCACAAGGATCTTAGTAGTCCTTGTATGAGGATTTTACTGTTGGGACACAAACGATTACATGTGGCCACCTATTCTACTATTTACATTTACTCTATGTTAATGTGTAGTAACTCTGAGCCTTTCACTATGCCTGGAATTGTATCACCACTAAGTTAGTGTGGTTAGATAACCAGACAAATGGTTTTAGAAGGGGAAACCTCACAACTAAAGAAGAGGCAGCAAAGAAGGTGCCCTCATGGGTGTACATGCCACTATAGTGATATCAGTTTAACAGTAAATATAGAAACACAAAGAACGACCATTTACACAATGGTACATACTCTACACTGGAGTCCTGTAGCTTTCTGGTAGGATATAGCCCAAGAGTGTTTGAATTCCCTTGATGGATTTTGGATATATAAGAAGGAGTACAGTAATTTGCTGCATGGCATGAAAATTGAGACAAGAATAGTACAGAATGTTTGGCTAAGAGAAGCATCAATATTACTTATGAGGAAGAAAAAAGGTAGTATCACCTTTTTTGGGTTAAAATGGTTAAGAAATGGGCTGTTTTATAAAAGAGTTAAAGCATAAAGATGGAAATGTGAATGTTAGGCTGCATAGAATTATAACAATGTTTAAATATATGCAACAAACCTATATAGTTGTTTATAATGAATGTGAATTGAAGCTTAAGATATTTACAGGAGATTCAAGTAATTATTTGCAGAAGCCTATTACTTTACTAAATTAAGTAAAAGTGGATTCAGCCCCAGGGATATATGGTTTAAGCTATAAGGTCTACAAATATTTAGAAAGAGAGCAAATATAATACTTTCAGGGTATTAAATGAGTGGGGTAATGAAGGTTTTTAGAATACACATGCATGTGATGCAGAAATAACATTTATATGGAATAAGGGGGCTAGACATAGTAGTCACAATTGGAGACCCCTTCAATTAAATAATGCAGACTATAAGATTTCCATGAAAATATTACAGACACAGTTTGAGAAGGTTTTTAAAAGATGTTTTATTTCCAGGAATTTATGGAGTGAAAGGTAGAAAACATTAGGAATTATTAATTTTAATAGCAGAGATAGTGGATGATATGCTAATAGAATGAAAGGAAGTGAAAATGCCAAAATCGTTTGACGATGTACTGCATGTGCATGTGTGGAAGATTTTAGAGAAGCAATGTAGTTTGTTAAACACATTTTAGTCAGTCTGTAACAACAGTCAGTTTTTAGGACTTGTGAATGGATGGCCAAGTGAGAAAAATCACAAAAAAAGAAGGTTAGATGTGACTATTCTATAAATAGTAGGGCATATGCTTTAATCACAAATGCAGCGTCTAGTAAATTAAAAATGTATTATAATGAGTAAAACACTTAGTAAGTGATAGATCAGTTGTTTTATTATATAAAGAAAATGTAATACTAAGTTCTGTGAAGTATGTTATAGATAAAAAAAAGCTTTAATACAATCAAATAGAGTGATGTGTAACTTGGATTTAGAATTAAAGAAAAAATGTAAAGGATTAGGAGATATTGTGAAGACAGAAGGGATATATTTTCAAGAAATTACATTTCTTTTTAAGGGATTAGGTTTCATGAGAGACAAATAATTGCAGAACAATGAGAAGAAGTAATTAGGTACTTTGGCAAAAACATTTAGACTTTAGTTTAGAAAAAATATTTGATACATTCCTACATACTTGTTAGGCTAAGATATTTAACTAATGGATTTATGATCTCAAGAAGTAAGAGGAAAGAAATGCTATAAAATGTTTTCAGAATAATATGGGGATCAGAATAAAACTCTGTAAAAACAGAAGTGGTATATGCAAGTGAAAAAGAGGCCAGATTATGTTATTAAATTTAATGTTATGTTGCCTCTTTACATTTGTACTGAATTTTAAAATGTATGACCAATTTAAAAGGTAGCATTAGCAAATGTATTAGAGGTAAAATATGCTGAACTTTGGGGAAATTTGTGAAGCTCAAAAATGGAGAGGACTTTCTTTAAATGAGGAATAGAAAGCAGCCAAAATAAAATTTCTATGTGGAAAATGAATAAATAATAACTGGAGAGATACAGAATAATATAGCACATAAATACAATGAAAAAATGTTAAGTGAACCCTAGTACAAATTAAAATGCAGTATTATTAAAACCATAAGGAAAAGGACAGAAAGATACAGAAGACTGGTATCATGTCAACATTTTTTGTGATGCTGCCAATAACTAAATTACCTGTTAAAGGTAGTATCTAATATAAAGCTAAGGCTTATAGATCATATTTTAATGTCAGCAATAAGAGAGATCTCAAAATATATTGAGGCAAAGTAATAGGGTTAAGAAAAAAAAACAGTGATCAAAGAAGAAAACATTAGGTACTTTAAGCCAGTACCTAAGATGCATGGGGTGGTGAATGTGTACATATAGTCATACCCATGAGGAGTTTTACTATAATTTATGTAGAGAATAATGTAAAAGAGCTTATAATGTTATAAAAATGAAGCAATGCTATTTTATGGTTACTATTGTAGAACATTTTTGAAAACTAGAAAAATACATTAAATATTATTTTAGCATGAGAAATTTATAAAACAGCAACTGATGAAGTATTATTTATTTAAAAAATTAACTTTGGCAGAAATTCTAGAGAAAAAAAAACAGAGCCCAGGATTCAAGAAAAATCAGCAACATGTACATCTTCATGTACATACCACTGTAACTCTTTTTGATTCAGCAACTGCCATAATATGGTGCTGCATGGTACTCCAGCATGAATATATGCAGTACCACATAGAGCTTGCCCCATGGTCATGCTGAATGCTAACGAGGCAGTCTGGGTGAAAGGCATATGCAATTAGCCTTGTTCTTTCTCCCCTGGAACTGACTCCAGGAGGACATGTATACAATGAGTGATTCATGAAATCAGTTGGCAGTATATATCAGCATGGGCATCACCATGACATTAGGGTACTGAAAACAGCCAAAAGGCAATCTTCAACTACCAGCCTTAACCACTGTATGGGGAACGGGGATGGGGGAACCATTGTATACAAGGATTACTCTAACTGGAAGAGTTATAACAGCACCAACATCGGTATGGTAGGGGAAACACTAGGAAGTGCCATAGCAGCTCTTACTGTATTATGATGAAGGTGGGGTAGAGGAATTCACTAGGCACAATGGATTGCTCTATTTGGAAGTGCCCTTAACAGCACTTATAGCAGTATAAGGACAGGGTGTGGGGGGATTCACTAGACAATAAGACATAATACATACATGCTGTAATGTCTCTTCAACTATTATGGGGGGTGGAGGAAATGGTGAGGGGATTCATATCAGGGACAGGTACAAGGACTGTGGTTTGTGTGTGCATGCATTCTCATGTTTGTATATTTGTGTGCATGGGATAGTGACTAGGGGGGGTGCCTCGAGGTAGTAAATGTGATTCAGAGATGTGCAAGTTAGATGATAATGAAGCCCTGCCTCATTTCAGTTAATTAGAAAATTAGCATGCCATGGTAGCAGGGCCTTTTTAGCACAAGCCAGGTGTCTCCAGCTATGATAAATCTCTAGGAAAATGCTGATATGTGGAAAAACTAGGGGAAAGTAAATTTTCATTTGTTTTCTTTTCGTTCAAAAAGTAATTCAAATGTATACATCTATATGTGAAAAAACTATATATATATATGTATATATATATATATATATATATATATATATATATATATATATATATATATATATATATATATATATATATATCAATGTGTGTGTGTATGTATGGGAATATGGAAATATAAATGAGGAACCCATATTAGAAAATGGAACAACTTTGGAAGCTCAAAGCTCGAACTTTCAAAACTTCGAACTTCATATGGTCGAGATTGTAACATCGAAAAAAAAAAAACATTTGTTTTACATTTATGCAAGGGGGGGCAATCCCCCCTGCACCCACTACACCACCTGCTGATTAAACATACCAACTCTGAGATTGCACTACAGTGAAGAGAACAGTACATTTTTGTATGATGATCTCCATTTAACCATTCGAAATTTCAAAACTTTGATGTTATGGTCTTAACCATATGAAGTTCTAAGTTTTGAAACTTCGAGCTTCCAAAGTAGACCCACGGAAATATATATATGGAAATATGCAACTATAAATGAGGAACTCATACTTTTTCTGATAAGTGCCTTGGGATCATTTACATCCACCTGAGTTACACTAACTGATATAGATGGGTGGAAATATGAAAATTAATTCAGTACCCCACGATTCTCACCACAAAAACACATGTATGTAAACACATATTGACACCTAATATCTAATTACAAACATATATCCACACATACACAAACACAGTTAACATATGCAGTTTTAAATCATACCAGTCCACATGACTTTCTGTTGTTTGTTACTTTTTCCAGTGCCAAATGAAGTCATATAATCAAGCTACATCATCCTTCTCTTATTGCTGGTCAGGAGCACACACATCAGGATGACATTTGTGCAGGTGTGCTCCCCTCTGGGCCATGCAATATTCAGTAGCAGGCAGTACGTGCGTGTGTCACCCCTCTTTTTCCCAGCCAATCTAATGGGAGTATGTGGAGAAAGCAAATACAGGCAATAGGAGAAATATTAATAGCTACTCTGCTTTATATACATTTTTACTTGACTTCCACTTTTAAAAATAATAACACAGGCATATGCTTACCAGAAAAATGCTAGAATAGCATGCTTCAAAAAAGACCTTAACAGTCATGCACACAAAAACCTACTTTTATGACTTCTGGAAAGAATGGCAGGAAAATACAATGAAACTAAAAAAAAACATATGTAGCACCATACACATAACCACCTGAGGCTAACAGTGATATGTGTCAAGTTGGCATAAGTCACCAAGTTCCATTTACATGACATCAGACAAGGACACCCACAGTGACAGCAGCCCAGTGAGTGCAGTCATCCACTGATGCAGCTGTCGTGTGTCCCTTTAACTCCAAGTGGGTGTGGCTTCAGCCTTTAAAAATGAAGTTATCACCTTACAATTCTAAGAAATACTAATTGACAGAGGTCATATATCAACACAATTGTGTTTGCCATCATGCTTGCTTCAAGATAAAATATTCTGACACCTTGTATGTAGCATGGTTTTAGAATTATTAATGCAAATATGAACAGGCAATATTTGACGCCTAGAGGTGCAGTAGGCTGTAACTCCAGAAACGCCTGGAGACGTTACTCGGCTGTAATGAGTAACCAGCACATGAGTAATACAACCATGAATTGTCACTGCACAACAAATATTAATTCAGAGGATACCCAGCTTTGCAGCTTAATGACCCTAGTTCAATTAACAGTTCATGGTGGAGTTTTATAGTGGGTTAGTAATAAGAAGTGTATGTCAGCTTGTCTTCACGTTGGGGGTCCTCTCTCAAACTGAGGCACAGTACATGGAAGCCAGCATATGATTCACTGGTCAGAGACAAGCTACAGTACAGTAATGGGGGCATGAATGGGCTGATGTCATGGGCACTGATGCTTCTGATTATCATCTTCTACACTATTAAGGTTTCCCTTTCTTTAATATCAGGAATTCCTAAGCTCATAGTCACATAAGTGGTACTTGCCCTAAGCTTTCACATGTCTTAAAGGAGGAAAAGAAGTCAGAGAAAATGAGCCACACCTTCAGGCAATAGCAGGTTGCAGCCAGACCCATGACAGAATAAATAAAGTGGTGGAATGTGATTCAGCATTCTTAGAGTAACAGACTGTAAGAATTATTTCACCTTGGAGACAGGGGGCCCAACTGCAGGCTCACAACAGGTTTTGCCAGACCCCCTTCTCAATACTAAAAGTTATGAAAGAATGTCTATGAGCACATGTCAGAAACAGGGGGTAAGAATTGACAAAAGAAAGAGACATGCTTATGTTAAAGCTTTGGATAACAGTGATTTCACTGGACTATGACAAGCAGGGCAAAACAGATATTATCTTAATAAAAGCTGGTGAAGTTAAGTGTTGTTATAAGAACTGATATAGACATCAGATGCCTGGACAAGAAGTGAATGACAAGCTTCATGAGTAAGCACATGTGTTGCCAATGAAGCACATCCACACATGCAAAGTCACATGTGACATGAGTCCAAATTGTAAGCATGCACCACAGGCTGCATACCACTTGGAGAACCCCATTTAGGAAGCAAAAATTTTTACTGACTGGTTTTGCTCAGCATATCTGCAGTATGCATATGTCCATATTCCCAAAGAGACAAACTTATATTAGATACATTAGAAATTCTAAAACTCTAACCACTTACAGTAACCTTGATGAGTCAGTCTCCTTAAAACACATGCCCACCATTGCCCAAACAGTATGTGACATCCCTAGTCAAGCCTTTTTTAAAGCATCAAGACGCATACATTCCTTTATTTATAGATACTAATTTCATGATTAGTGAAGTGCAAGAAAAAGTGAAACTCTTTTTTTTCATTCCTTTTTGTACCCTACATCTAACCTTTGGCTGCTCACTAGACCTCTCTTTGTCCAACAGATAAGCTGGATCCTCCTTAGCCTGGCCTGGGCTAATCCTGACACATGCCCAGAGCCAGTGAGGAAATATGAGCAGCAGCATCACTCTGGTGCTGGGAAGTTTTTTAACCTAATAACCTAGCTCCCCGTACACTTCTATCCTGTCCCCAGTTGTTGAATGCAATGGATTTCATGGCATTTTGGCTACCCTACATGTACACCTTCGCCATGAACTATGCCTCCCCTCAGTACAGCACTCTTCTGAGTCCACAGCTTCTGGTGGGGATCTAATGATATAGTGCATCCAAGACTGTATCCCCCTCATGTAGATGGGCAGGCTCAGCTTCTGTGCCTGTGCCATGAAACTCCTAAGCAAGTAATCAAATCCTGGTTACATGGGATATAGTCAGAGCTTTATCCTTCTTTACCACCATTGCAGGCATGAAAAAAACTCTGAGAAAAGCTTGTACAACTATCTTTCAGTAGAGTTGATGCACATCTGACTATTACAGCAGCTGTGATTATTGGTAGTTGCCATCAGGAAAATGGCATTTCAGATGTATCCATTCAGTGAGTGGTAGATCTTCCATAGGAAACATTTACATATACTATGTAATATAACTGGCGTATGTAGTCCAGGTTATTTGCCAAGTGGGCAAAAGGAAGATAAATCCACTGCAACAGAAAGTAAAAGAGGAGACTTAAAGAATGTTTAAAAATAGTGTGATAACACCTAGATCTTTAGAACATAAAGGTGGAGCCTCTGCTATGACCCAGATGACCAGGGTTCAATCAACAGTTGTGGCACTGGAGGAGACAGGATGAGAAGGGGCATGAGTGAAGGTTCATGGCCTTTTTGCCTCTCCTTGGGGGGAGGCAGTGACAGAGTTGTGGACACAAGAAACACACTGCTTCTTGCAATTTTCCCTGTGGAGACCAGAGAAACCACTTCTCATGATTAAAGAGGAAGCCAGGGCTGCTTAAAGAAAACACCCTTTGTAGACGTGAGAGATGTCCTCTGCAGTGTGACAATAGCATATCCCTTCCAGGTAGTTCTTACGTGTGTTTTGGTGTCAGAACACAAACACATCAAAAGTCTTCAAACCATCCATGACGGCTGTTTGAATGATAACACTCAAATTAGTGGTAGGGAAAGTCTGAGATAAGTAATTAGCAGGGGGTGGCTGATCAACAGACAAAGGAAAAAAAAATAATAATGTGAGGCCCGTAGTATGCAAAGAGCATACGACCAAAACAAAACCATGCAAACACAAACTATGCACAAGATATGTGACAGGAGGAATATTCAGGAATAAAAAGAAGAACAGCTATGTCAAGGCAAAGGGGCAGCCATCACCAGTATAAGCTGTTAGGATGCACATTTGGTAGATGTCAGGTGGACAGGAGTGCAAACAAGTATTCTGAAATGAGTACTGACACAACATTTGCTATTGTGCCTGATGCACTTCAGCACTTAATGTTCACTATTTGCTGCAGCAAGCCTGTTGTTACATATGTAGTTTGCTGCAGCAAGCCCATTGTTACATACATAGCTTGCTGCAGCAAGCCCATTGTTACATTAGTAGTTTTAGCTGCAGTAAGCCCACTGTTACGTATGTAGTTTGCTGCAGCAAGCCCATTGTTACATATATAGCATGCTGCAGCAACCCTTTTGTTACATACTTAGTTTGCTGCAGCAAGCCCATTGTTACATACGTAGCTTGATGCAGCAAGCCCATTGTAACATATGTAGTTTGCTGCAGCAAGCCAATTGTTACTTATATAGCTTGCTGCAGCAAGCCCATTGTTACATACGTAGTTTGCTGCAGCAAGTCCATTGTTACATACTTAATTTATTTCAGCAAGTCCATTGTTACATATGTAGTTTTCTGCAGCAAGTCAATTGTTACATATGTAGTTTGCTGCAGCAAGCCCATTGTTACATACGCAGCATGCTGCAGTAAGCCCATCATTACATTAGTAGTTTTAGCTGCAGCAAGCCCATTATTACATATGTAGTTTGCTGCAGCAAGCCCATTGTTGCATATGTAGTTTGCTGCAGCAAGCCCATTATTACATAAATAGTTTACTGCAGCAAGCCCGTTGTTACTTACGTAGTTTGCTGCAGCAAGCCCATTCTTACATATGCAGCATACTGCAGTAAGCCCATCATTACATTTGTAGTTTTAGCTGCAGCAAGCCCATTGTTACATATATAGTTTGCTGCAGCAAGCCCATTGTTACATATGTAGTTTGCTGCAAAAAGTCCATTGTTACATACGTAACATGCTGCAGTAAGACCATCACTACATTAATAGTTTTAGAAGCTGCAAGCCCATTGTTACATATGTAGTTTGCTGCAGCAAGTCCATTGTTACATGCGTATCTTGCTGCAGCAAGCCCATTGATTAGTACACAGTTTGTTGCAGCGAGCCCGTTGTTACATATGTAGCATGCTGCAGTAAGACCATCATTACATTAGTAGTTTTAGCTGCAACAAGCCCATTGTTACATATGTAGTTTGCAGCAGCAAGCCCATTGTTACATACATAGCATGCTGCAGCAACCCTTTTGTTACATACTTAGTTTGCTGCAGCAAGCCCATTGTTAAATACATAGTTTGCTGCAGCAAGTCCATTGTTACATATGTAGTTTGCTGCAGCAAGCCCATTGTTACATACATAGTTTGCTGCAGCAAGCCCATTGTTACATACGTAGCTTGCTGCAGCAAGTCCATAGTTACATACATTGTTTGCTGAAGCAAGTCTGTTGTTACATTCGTAGTTTGCTGTAGCAAGCCCGTTGTTACATGTGTAGTTTGCTGCAGAAATCCCATTGTTAAATATGTAGTTTGCTGCAGCAAGCCCATTGTTAAATATGTAGTTTACTGCAGTAAGCCCATTGTTACATACGTAGTTTGCTGCACAAAGCCCATTTTTACCTACATAGTTTGCTGCAGCAAGCCAAATGTTGCCTACATAGCTCGCTACAGAAAGCCCATCATTACATTAGTAGTTTAAGGTTTAGCAAGCCCATTGTTACAAATGTAGTTTGCTGCAGAAAGTCCATTGTTACATATATAGCTTGCTGCAGCAAGCCCATTGCTACATACATAGTTTGCTGCAGCAAGTCCATTGTTACATAAGTAGCTTGCTGCAGCAAGCCTATTGTTACATAAGTAGCTTGCTGCAGCAAGCCTATTGTTACATATGCAGCATGCTGCAGTAAGCCCCTCATTACATTAGTAGTTTTAGTTGCAGCAAGCCCATTGCTGCAGCAAGCCCATTGTTACATATGTAGTTTGCTGCAGCAAGCCCATTGTTACATATGTAGTTTGCTGCAGCAAGTCCATTGTTACATATGTAGTTTACTGCAGCAAGTCCATTGTTACATGCATAGTTTGCTGCAGCAAGCCCATTGCTACATACATAGTTTGCTGCAGCATGTCCATTGTTACATAAGTAGCTTGCTGCAGCAAGCCTATTGTTACATACACAGCATGCTGCAGTAAGCCCATCATTACATTAGTAGTTTGCTGCAGCAAGCCCATTGTTACATACATAATTTGCTGCAGCAAGCCCATTGTTACATACATAGTTTGCTGCAGCGAGTCCATATTTACATACGTAGTTTGTTGCAGCAAGCCTGTTGTTACAAGCCTGTTGTTACATACATAGTTTGCTGCAGCATGCCCGTTGTTACATATGTAGTTTGCTGCAGTAAGACCATCATTACATTAGTAGTTTTAGCTGGAGCAAGCCCATTGTTACATAAGTAGTTTGCTGCAGCAAGTCCATTGTTATTTACATAGCTTGCTGCAGCAAGCCCATTGTTACATATGTAGTTTGCTGCAGCAAGTCCATTGTTACATACTTAGTTTGCTGCAGCAAGTTCATTGTTACATACGCAGTTTGCTGCAGAAAGTCCATTGTTGCATACGTAGTTTGCTGCAGCAAGTCCATTGTTACATACGTAGAATGCTGCAGTAAGCTCATCATTACATTAGTAGTTTTAGCTGCAGCAAGCCCATTGTTACATATGTAGTTTGCTGCAGCAAGCCCATTGTTACATACATAGTTTGCTGCAGCAAGTCCATTGTTACATATGTAGGTTGCTGCAGCAAGACCATTGTTACATACATAGTTTGCTGCAGCAAGTCCATTGTTACATACATAGTTTGCTGCAGCAAGTCCATAATTACATACATAGTTTGCTGCAGCAAGCCTGTTGTTACATATGTAGTTTGCTGTAGCAAGCCCGTTGTTACATATGTAGTTTGCTGCATCAAGCCTGTTGTTACATATGTAGTTTGCTGCAGCATGCCCATTGTTACATGCATAGTTTGCTGCAGAAAACCCATTGTTACATATGTAGACTGCTGCAGCAAGCCCATTGTTACATATTTAGTTTGCTGCAGCAAGCCCACTGTTACATACGTAGTTTGCTGCAGCAAGCCCATTGTTACCTACGTAGTTTCCTGCAGCAAGCCCAATGTTGCATGTGTAGTTTGCTGCAGCAAGCCCATTGTTATATTTGAAAAGAATCTTTTTCATTTTTTTTGGTCATCAACTTAAATTTGAAGGGGTGTCAGACCACGTAACTACACAGAACACCAGAATACCTAGCTACAGCTCTTGTAAAAAATGTGCATGCATGTTTGCAGTGGCATATATAATTATTTACAAGAAATTACACTGATTATGTATCTGTTGAACACCTTTGTGCCATACTATAACAACCTGAAATGAACATGTGGGAGCCATGTTATCTGTACATGATGTCTTGCCGAATATGTTATATGATGTAGCACACATCTGAGTTTATACCATATGCCTGGTCACAAGAGACATCATGAGAAATCCACAGTATACCCCTCAGTTAAAGGTCTTCAGGGTCATGCATCTTCAGGGAAGAATCTGTCTAGCAGAACAGATGTTTGCAACAGAATAGCACATAGTAGCATGTAACCTGGTCAGTACATGCAGTGAATGTAGAACACTATTAAGCACAGCATCAGTAGAGGAAGGAACAAAGGCAGGAATGTAGGGAATGAGTGTTTTTCCTACATAGGTGCTGAGCACACATATACATAAACATAGTGCAACATCACAAAAACAAAGCATGAAGCACAGCTTAAACATATGAGGGAGTCAAAAACAATGGAAAGACAATACAGTGAGATAAGTAGGATAAAATATTACAGTAAGAAATCAGCAGATCTGCACAAATATACAGTTAGCAGCCATGGTACCAGAGCAGTGAAATTATATGTGAGCAAGAGCAGTATTCCTACATGCAAAATATCAAGATAATGAGGTGGCATATGTAGAACACAACATCTGCAGGGCTTCAGCTGTTGTCACAGCCACGGAACATTTTTATATGTGATAGCCACTAGGTTTGTGAAGAAATACATCTATGACTAGGCAATCAAGATGATGGAGAAAGGTAAGCTTATGTACATGCCTTGCCCTATAAAGTGGAGATGGTCATTTGAAAACTGTTTACTTAATTACAATTGAATGGAAACACAACTCCACTAATAATAACATGCAGGAAAAGAAATAAGAATATTTGCAGGAGACAAGTATCCCAAGCAGGTAGACTGAATCCATGATTGCACAATAGCATGTAGAACGGAAACTCCTCAATATAGCAGACATTAGTCATACACAAATAACAATTCTTGGATACCTTTGTAACAGTAGTATCACTGATGAGCAGAGACAACATTTGACCATTTCTGATTTGAAAGGTAGAAACTGTTCAACTGCTCCCCATCACATTTTCACAAGCCAACCACATAGATTTCAGGAAAAATGTTAACTTAATTCATCATAGACCCCAAAGAAGAAAGCGAAAAACAAATGAAGGTAAACATCTCTCTGAAGAGGTAAAGATGTAACTAGTTAAAAGAGACCATCAGATATCAGTTTAAATCAAATTGTCAGATAATGAGATGGTGTCTACTGGTGCAGCACATGTTCACTCCTTAAGCATAAAACAAAACAAAAGCACCCTGCAGTAGCCACTGCATTGGTGGTGACAATGACTGTGAGACAAAACTGACTCTGCCTTCCATTACTCTTCATTAAATTAACTATTACACACCTAGCCTGAGTGGAATTTCACACCTCCTGACACGTGAAAAGCTCTTGCCTGGATAGCCTTAGTCTCAACTAAAATCCAGGAAAAGCACTTTTTCAACCTAGCTATAAACAAATGCATATATCTCAAAAACAATAAAAGCTACCAAAAAAGTTAATGATCCTCTTCACAATGTTGATACTATGATGTCATCCAGACATAATAATAATGTTATATTTAACAACTAATTAGATAACGTAGATATTTACTTATTATAATTATACAAATGAGTATTAATATATTTGTAACCATAGCAGACAGACTTCAACTATCAGTGTGACTTCTGTTCTGCCAGATGTGGTCTTCATTGGGCTACAACCTACATTTGCAGGTGGCATTCCATTTTTGAGGTACTTACATAATTATGATTACTAAGCATATCTAAATATTTAATAAACAAATAAATGTAAATATCTGCCACGTAGTACTGATATACACAAACTATTAGTGAAAAGTTTTTTAGGCACTGTGTATACTTTCAGCTGATACCATGGAGTCCCATGTAAATATTACCTGGCTGAAGTTATTAATGTAATAATGAGCACATGCCATGCACTCATAATATTTCCAGGAAAAAAAATCTGAATTTTTGTGTTACCAAGTACCCCATTCATCTGAGGAGTCATTCATGACCTCTTTGGAGACTGGTTATGTGAGATATTAAATCACAATCTAAGTTCAGTATGTCAGAGATATGTACAGAAGTATGATAGTTATGCTAATATGCATATCTTAATTTGGTACAAGTTGGAATATCAACCCAAAAACTCATAATTCTTGTGTTAGCATGTACACTGCTTATCTGAGGGGGGCTAACTCCCTATATTTACCACACTAAGATTACTACCAACAGTATGAGGGGCACACAGCAAGAGCCAGGTGCCACGTGGGCCTGAATAGGCTAATCTGGGTATCACAAAATAAGTGAATAAGATGAACACAACTGAGTTCTTTGGAGGAGACAGCATATAGATGAAAACAACTGTTAGGAATAGTAGGCTGCAGCTGCTGATGTAACCTTCAAAGTGTTATATTATGTTTGTTGGTGTAGTGCTTACAGCAGCATACTCCAAAATGCAGGGTCTGGGGTTTGGATCCAGTTAAAAGACTTTTCAGGTCTTATAGATCAGAAGTTAGAGCACTGATCTTGTAAACTGGGGGGTGTGAGTTCAAATCTCAGCAGGATCTCAGCTTGTGCTTTAAATGGGCTAAGTTATTGGGCCTAGTAAGCCCCTATGAACCTGTATAGTTAGTCATTTCTGATGTCCTCATTATCCTATTCATTGTCAAGTGAGAGATGGATGCCGTTTCAGCAAGTTAATATAATTATAGGTATATGCCATACATTCATATTATTACCAGGAAAAATCTCAGTTTTTGCAGTAAGAAGCCATTCATGAACTCTCTGCCAAGTTGGCATGTTACATGCTGTTCTACAATGTATTCCAGTTATTACTGAAATATGATATTTAGGTAAATTTGTATAATGCAGTACTAAACAAATCTAAATATCTTTAGATTTTTAGCAAGCAGACAACCAATATTTATATATATACACACACACACACACACATATATATATATATGTATATATATATATATATGTATATTTTTTTTTATAGCAGACAACCAATATCAGTGACCACTTTTGTAACACTGAGTTTATTTAGTACCATGTAATGCAACGTGTACTGAAACTCAGCACTGCAGCTGTATATGCGTGCATTTGTTAATTCCATTCAATGAGGAGACAGAGTCAGACTTCCTGAAGTAAAATACATTATTACTACAAATCTTTTGTTACATTTAATAAAGAAAAAAAAGTTAAGCCAACAAAAAGTGAAACTGAAGGGTTTCTATGTGTTTCGTGGTGTCAAACTTTATAGCTTACACAGTTCTATGCAGGTTGCCTTTGCCTTCCTTATGTCCATTATGAAGTAATGGTAATCTTTGTTTATTAAATGCATCCCATCACAAATGTATAGTTCTGGAGATGATGCAGCTATGGTATGGTACCTACATGTGGACCACCTAAATGCCATCATCAGTCCCATCATGCATTCATTGGTTAGCATGTGAATTCCTTCAACTGCTTCTTGCTTCATAGCACCCCTCATTGAGCATCTCTGAATAATGCTGGAAAAATGTGTCTGAGCTGCTGGCCACCATGAATGCAATTCCACAAGAATCTGCAGAATGTCCACCTTCATTTTGCATAGTGGCCGTGTTGCACTATTGTTGCCTCCAATGTGCAGTACCACAACACTGGGTATCATGGCTTCATCATATTTTTCCCTCAGTGGAGGGAGGCCATCACAATGTAGTCCTATCCTGCTCATTTCCTCAGTGTTGACAGATTACTGATGCAGCCGCAGGCCTACTTCAGATGTCTTCTTTGCTCTAACTGCTGCCCAGTGCACATACGAATGCTCACATATACAGACACACTTCTTTGTAGATTCCATACCTGCTCAAAGACGTTACACATTTGACACACAGCAATAAACAGTCAAATCATGCTGTAGTCACTGAAATTTTGCAATATGTAGTCTGTTTTTTTTTTGAATAACATTTTATTATTTTCACATAAGTGGTAGTAAGCATACATAAAAAAACATGACTTTCAGAAGGAAAAATTCAAAATACGATAAATGCATAATCAAAAGATAAGCCTGTTAGCAATTAATACCTCTCATAAAGTTAAGAAAAGAAGAAACATTTATGAAAAATTATGAAAATTATTGTGTACCAATATATACACCTATATACAGCGACTGCGTGCTTAGGAAAATAGAGCCAGGTGACACAGAAAAAGCCTTAGGTGTCTGGAGTACCAACAATCATTAATAAATAAATAAATAAATAAACGGTAATAATAGTATTAATGATAATAATGAAGTATAGTAATGTTGTTAATGATAGTGATGACACTAATGATGATGGATTATAAAGGCAGATGATGATGATGTTAATAATACTGTTACTGGAGGGGGACAAAACCAATTATCCTAATGTAGTATGACTCTCAGTTTTAGTGAATATCAGCTTCTGTAATCACCCTGAATAATAGTAAAGATTAGATTCCAAAATTTCTGATAATAATCTTTCTTATTAGGATTCTTTAAAAATATTTTTTTGTGAAGATATGTATTTTGTTGCCAAAGTTCTGAAGTTTTTCCAGGATAGTTTAGTACGATCCATCCAATTTTTGGTTATATATAGTTTGATTAATAAACATATTGTGATAAGTACATGAAATTTCAATTTAGGAAGTTTAGCATCAGTTATGTGCAGAAGTGCCATTTCTCATGATAGGGTGGATTTCTGATATCCCATCTTTTTCAATCTGACTTTAAGGAAATCCCAGAGTTTATATGTATGGTTACAAGACCAGAGGATGTGCCGCAGGTCAGCTCGGGGGAAGGAGCAACACGGACATGCTGGGGACTTGTTATGATTAAATATATTTAAGATGCACCATGTGACGTAAGTATTATTATTGATCATCAGTTGTGTATATAAAAGCTTTTGAAAGGGGGGGTACTTCAGAGTGGATTCTATTGCTACTAGTTTATGATCCTCACTTAATTCATTTTTGTATTGACTCCAATAATTGGCAAATAACAAAACATTTTGATATTTAGAAGTCACTAATGCTTTATAAGTCATTGATAACATATTTTTCTTTTTAGACAGGTTGTTCATAATGACTATAACCTTCGGTGTGTCATTTTCAAAATTAGGTTAATCTATAATTATAGTTGTAAGAAGTTCTCTGATTTGACGTAAGATAATAGTATATATTTCTGTCCCAATTTCAGTACCTCTCTGAGTACCAATAGTGGTTTCTCTTTATGTCTGTGTATATCCCACACTCTGCAATCTTTGATTAAGGGGAAGTCTGCTAGGTTAATCATTTTATTGTTTAGTCTTAAACTGGGATTCATATGGATTGGCTGGAGGTATGGAAGAGCTTTTTCTAACTCCACATATTTTATTAAATTTTGGAAAATCTTTATTTTTTTGCCTCAATGTACTGTTAATAGATGAATTACTTAAACTTTCAGCTGATAGAAAGGGCAAAGCTTTAGGGTTGAAGTTATTATTTTTAATATGATTGTGCCAGATTTTAACCTGTAAGGGATGCCATCTGTCTTTATTCAGTTCAAAATTCGAGATTAGAATAACTCTGTTTGCACATATGATCCAATACTAAAGGTGAAAATCTGGCAAACTTAGACCCTCTTTTGATTTAGGGTAAGTCAGTTTCTCATATTTTATCCTAACATATTTTTGGTGCCAAATAAATTTGTCCAGTTCCTTGCTGATCTTTTGAAAAATGTTATTAGGGATAAGCAGATTTGAGGCATTATATTGATACAATAGTTTGGGTAAGATGTTCATCTTTATGATTGCTACTTTAAGTTAAGTTTCTGCCATCTGTGAAGGTCTTGCATGATGCCAGTCCATTTTTTCATAAGATTATTCTGATACATGGATGAAAAAGTATGGTTCAAACTATATTCCAAGATACTTGAATGAGTATTTAATTTTGTATGGAGACTCAGAAAATAAAAACTCTTTATGTTGTAGCGGATTGATGGGAAATATACGTGATTTATTATGATTAACTGAATAGTTCGAGACTTTTGAGAATTTTTCAGTTGTATCATTTAGTCTCTGAATATCTGAGACAGGACATTCAAAATATACATTTAAATCATCTGCGTATGCTTATAGACTAACTTTTACATTAATAGTTTTAGGGATAGAGTGAAATGTGGTTTGAACAATTGTAAGTAATAAGGGTTCGAGATATAGATTAAAGAGATGAGGGAATAAGGGGCAGCCCTGTCTAGCTCCATTCAGTATTCTAATAGGTTCAGATAATTTCCTATTAATGTAAAGGTAAGTAAAAGTTTTATTATATAAGGTTTTGACAAAGTTGATAAAGCCTTATGTAGTCTGTTACTCCCTGTACATCACTCACACACACACAACAAAGTGAAAGGCACTTAAGGTACCAGAAAAGGGCAGAAAAAGGAGCAATGCCCAACTCTCATGCAGCAATGGCACATGGGACTGAATGACAGCCGCACCTGCCATGACAGGCACACCCATTGCACCAAGGCAGATTCTCCCTGTGGATACCAGTGTTGGTGCTGTACATTTCTGTTGTTCTACATAACAGATCACACCACACAGACAGACAATATACTGGGGTAGGGCAGAGCAAAAGAAAACCTGTCCACTTGTGTTGCAGTGCCACATGGGACCAAGTGACAGCTCCACCTGCCATGGCATCCACACCCACATAACAGAGACAGAGTCAACCTGGGAATACCAATATCAGCATGGTGAATCTCTGCAGGTTTCTGCTACAAGTCACACATACAGACACAGGCACATATGGACACTGCAAGGGGGTATGACATGTCAATATTGCCACTGGAGGCTGTGTTGTTTTGCCACACAAAAAGTTGGCACACATGGTCTTTGTGCCAGTGTACACAACAGTTCAATGTGAGTCAACATGGCAGTAGAGATACATGGGTCACATATTGCTATACATAGGTCAAAATGTGCACACTACATGCAGAAGTTGCACAAAACCTGTAGGTGGAAAATGTGAAGATGTCCTACACACTCTTTTTGCTATTCCTATGCTGATAAGAAGTCATCATCTTATTAGTTTCATTAATGTACTTTGGTCCACATACACTTCTCTCATACCTGTAGAAGTATATGGCCATCGATGCCACTATTATGTACTTTGTCTCGATTATTTGCTGTGGTCCACATACTTCTGCCATACCTGTAGAAGTATATGGCCACTAATGCCACTGTTATGTCCTTCATTTTGATTGTTTGCTGTGGTCCACGTAGAATTTTGCCATACAACTAAAGTATATAGCTATTCATGCTGTACTTACTTAGTCTGTCATTGCTTCTTTTGTAATATCACTATATTTTCATCTATATGTGATTACTACTAATTTCAGGACTGCAGAAGTTATGGTCATGGTCAATCACCTGACTCTGCACAGTTGTGGTATGGTACAAAACATTCATTACACCGGTTTACATTACATTTTTTGCCATTTCTTCTGTATTAGACAGGCATAACATCTGCCTTCCTGCATATTTATTGATAAATTTGGTCATTTTGCAGTGCCACTTGCAATCCCCCTGTTTGAGATCTACACAGACGCTAGTCAATAACTATTCACAGAAATCAAGTTGGGCTTGGTGAAGACGGTCACCCTACTGAAAATGATCCACGTGATTCCAACTGTCTTAAAAAAGAAGGAATGCATTAAGAATAAACACATCCCACAGGAACCAGAAGAGCTATACTTGCCATTTTAGAGCTTTTCTTCCAGTGGTTTACTGGGCATGTAACTGTCCTGCCACATCAACACCATTCATAAAATTGTTATAGTGTGGCAAGAGTGATGGACAGGGAATCTGCACCTATGTGCCATCTCTCTGCCTTATACCTATGTGCCATCTCTCTGCCTTATATGCACAGTTGCTCTTAGTTCAGCTGCATTTGTGCTACTTGACAGCAGAAATACTGTGCATTTGTCTTTCTGTGCTTTAGCAAGCAAGTATCCACCATGCATCTTCCTTACTTGCAGCCTGCTGATACTGCAAACTATAAAGGTTAGTTTCCTCTGTGATGAGCTGATATAGTGATGGGGGAAACACAAGACAGAAGAAGTCAAGAAGTCAAGCTTATTTTGATTGGAACTTGGATTACTTCTTTGGCCAACCAGTCATTCAAAGTCTGGGATGTGTACATGATGCAGTGTATTCTCCCACTGACACAAGAATGTGGCATTGCCACCTGCAGATCTATTTGAAATACTAGTATTATGTGGTGTCGAATCCCTGTGATATGAATGCACATGAATGCACATTGTCATCCATTAACAAGGGCTCATTATGGGCTGAAACAACTTAATTTACTAAGGGTGGACTACACAGTATCCAAATGGACTGGGCTTTATCACTTGAACTGCTGCCATCATCCAGAGACACCACTGTGGTGTGCAACAATATATGGGAACTTGGCACAGCTTTCTCTTCAGGGAAGGAAAATCAAGTATCGCACTGGACTGGTCTTCAATATTTGATGTACTGCTGGCAAATTATACTCCATCAGCACAAACTAAGCTCTTGTCCATCCTATGTCATCATCTGCTTCATGAACCCAGTGTGATTCGTCATTGTAGGAGAATTTGGCACTCTTGTCAGCATTGAAAATCCCCATTGCTTGCTGATATGTAAAGCATGAACACAAGTTAGGTTAACACTAATGATATATAAATGTAGTGTGCATAAGCTAGGTTAACATATGATATAATGATGCTCTGTAGCTTAAAACACTCAAATGAAATCAAGGTGGTGGCTTTTAAGAATCCAAATTGCCTATATGTGGTCCATTTGCTGATCCGTAATATCTTCAGATCTGTAAAGATGAATATGTGGAAAATGCATTACTAAATAGGAATTATGGCTGCTTTGCTGCAGATGGGATTGTGAAAGCTAGATCAAGGCTGGATTTTATACAATAAAGGAATGGAGAGCAAAGATAAATCATTTTCAAAGAATGGTATCAAATAGTGTTGGTGTCTGAATAACTGGTTTTGACTGCAGTGTGACAGCACACAGTATGAGACATGTCCATGAGACAGGCAGGGCAGATTTAGGACCTGAAACATATAATGCAAAGTAATCCCTTCTTCCTAAAAAGCAAGCCCCCTCAGCTTAGACAGAAACCACTGCTCCCTATACAGCAGATCTCCACAGACTAAACAGTACACATCAGAAATACAACCATGCCATGACAGATATAATTATAATGTGCTTAATGTGAGTGACATACTTGTCTCAGACACATGTAAGCAGAATGACTGGTACAGCAACAGTAAATCAAGCCATTATAAATGTAAGGATATATGATATAATTCTTTAAAAATTCTTAAAGTATACATTGCATGTATATCTGTGTAATATCAGTATTTCTTTCAACCACTTTTAAACACTAGCAGCATTAGCATGACATAAGCTCTGGGATTCAAAGTTTATCATCCAAGCTCTTGGGTAGTAATATTAAGAAAAACATCATTAGCACCTCTCCAGCAATACTAGCATGGCATGAGCTCTCAAATTCAAAGTTTGTCATTAGAGGTGCATCCAGATGCAGTTGAGACATAACACCATTGAACAGTTCTTCTGTCCGACATTAAATGCTGCGTGTGACTTCATGAAATTCTCAAATTGTCAAGTAGGGTAATTACAAAACCATCAAGTCACACAGTCTGTGAAATGAAAGCACATCAGGAGGTTAAAATTGTAAGACAGCAAGAAGCAGGTCATTGCACAGATGCCAATGTCATTAAAATTCTAAAGACAGCTTATATGTCCAATACTTTTAGTCAAGGAACTAGTTTCCATCAACATCCTACATACATTAATAATAAAAACTGGAAAAAAGCAATAGGTAGTCCATTTTTCTGGTAATAATACTCTAACAGGCTGACTAGCACTAGGATGTCCCAAACCTTTTTCAACTGACCCATGCCCCCTTATAGATCACTACAAGTTAAAGACAGTACATTCCAGATGCATCTGTCTAGCACCTCCTTTGCCATTTGGCCTTACCTGCCCCCTTTTAAACTTCCACATAGCAGACTATGTATCAGTGTTACATACCCCCCCTCTTTTCCTCTCTCTCTCTTTCTCTCTCTCTCTTTCTCTCCTTCTATGCCAGTACTTAATGAATACCAGTTCTGCAGTGATAGATGCTGATTCTACTCAGTTGTCTTAATCATGAGTAAAACCTCCTTATAGCTGGAGTCTGTTCCACAAAAACACAGCTCAACAGTTGTGTGCGAAATTTATAGGTAGGCTGGCATAATGGTTAAGGTGTTTACCTTACAAACACAAGGTACAGCATTACATAGCCCACAAGGGCAGTTAGCCTAGTGCTAATCTATGAACCTATAATCACTATGAACCTATAAATGAAGCCATAAATTCCAATACTGACTGATTGTATGCCTAATGGAGTGCCTGAACATTCTAAGACAAACATTAAATGCATATTGTAATCATATATCAAAGGGCTGTGGTCAGCATGCCTAGTCAATGTAGCAAAATAATTAGTGTACTGTGGCCAAAAACATAGGGACACTGTGTAACTATTTCTCAAAATAACTAAAACATTTAATTGAACATCACACTCAGAATAAGCAAGCACTTGGCTAACACTGTAAGCCTCATGAAGTGACCAGTACAGCACCACTGTCCTACATTACTGTAAGCCTTATGAAGTGACCAGTGCAGCACCAGTGTCCTACACTACTGTTAGCCTCATGAAGTTACCAGTGAATTCTCAAGAAAAACTGTGAAAAATTAGTGCTGTAAACTAAACACAAAGGGATGCAGTCAGCATGTCCACATAAAGGAGCAAAATAACCAATGCACAGCAGGAAAACAGGGGCACTGCTTGCTCAAAGTAACTAAACAAAATAATGGAACATCACATTCAGCATAAGCAAACACTTCGCTAACGTGGGTAGACTGAAGTTCTGCTGTCCCACATTACTGACTGACTATAAGCCTAATGCAGAGACTAGTACATTCTCAAGCCAAACATTTTGACAAACAGTACATTATATGCAGTAAACATAATTCAAACGGCAGTTTGCCTACGTAAGAATGCAAAGCAGCAACATAACCAGTGGGCACTGTTCAAAGACGTGGGCATTGCACCACTTATCAAAGTAAATTACAGATAACAGACAATACATATGGAAGCTGTCAAAATCTATACAGAGCTGCCTCTCCATCATCCTGTACAGAGACAGAACAGCCTAAACACACACACACACACACACACACACACACACACACACACACACACACACACACACACACACACACACAGACACACATCCATATAGCACACATATACATATATGTGTATATATATATATATATATATATATATATATATATATATACATATATATATATATATATATATATATATATATACACACACATATATATATGTATATATACAGATATATATATATATATATATATATATATATATATATATGTATTTATATATATATATATATATATATATATATATATATATATATATATATATATATATTTATATATATATATATACATATACATATATAAGATAAGGAAAAATAAGTGCTGCTACCGTCTGAAGGTTGTAATTCCCAGTGAGAAAAGTATCAAAACCAAAACTGGACACAACCACCACGATGTTATAAAACCAGTATTTAATATCGAAGTAAAAGAAAATAAGATAAAATAAGCGCTTTCACATGCTACACAGGCATGCTTCTTCAGATTTCACAAACACATTTTCAAACAGTTCTTAAATACTAACTGCACAACCAAATAATTGGATAATAGACTCAATAATTGAATTCAATAATTGATTGATTGAACAAGCAATATTTTAAGGCAACCAGCTCCTAGTTGAAAGCCAGATAGAAAGTGAATCATATATAATGAAATGTGTGTATGTATCCTGAATACAAAAAATGCAAGGTGATAAATAATATAAAGTAATATATAACTGACTGAAAATTAGTTTGAAATAATAATTTAAACAAAACACACTTTACAACATCATATTACACTATCCGATATAAAGAAAATATATAAAATATATCAAAACACTATTTACTAAAATACGTGTACTAACGTACATCTAAACCCAGGGCATAAATTTGGGTCCTTAGGCATGTCCAGCGCTTATAATTCATTACCTTTTAAAACATTAATGGATGGGATATTAATAATATATATATATAGTATATAATATAAAAATATAAAAATATATATATATATATATATATATATATAGTTGAATCCAAAAGTATATCTAAATACGTGCATCCAGTATTGGTTTAATGCTAATAGACTGGTTGAGCCCTGGTTCTACATGTGCTCTCATTCTGAAGATCCATTCAAGCTCAACTGATTCCAAGTGGTTCAGGTTACTACCCCCTCATTTATTCTGCAATATCATCTGTAACACTCTGAACCTAAAAGTATGGCCTACATTTAAACTAACATGTCTGGCCAACGCGTTCTGGGTGTTCATTTTCCTGATATCGTATGTATGATTGTATATTCTGTCTTTTAACCTCCTCGCTGTCATGCCCACATAAAACCCTGTACATTTTGTGCATGTAGCTAAATAAATTAGATTCTTGCTATCGCATGTAGCATAAAACTTAGGTTTAAACTCAAACATCATGGTAGGGTGAACAAAATGTTGTTTGAATGTTATATATCTACACATGTTACATCTCATACAGCAAAAAGTACCCATTTTATTTATACTTAATCTATTGATTCTATCTTTTGTGTGTTCCTTACATAATATCCTTTTTAAATTCTTACTATTTCTATAGTTGAATCTTGGTTTATGTCCCACTATATTCAACGTTTTAGCATCTATGGTGAGTACACTCCAATGTTTGCTTATTATGTCCACCACTTTCCTATTGTCATTAGTATATCTCGTAATAAACGGGGTTATAATATCATAACTTCCTCTTGATCTATTATTTGCATGATTCATGGTGATTTTAGTATTCTCATTTATATTATCCATAATGGAGCATCTAACTTTATTTATCATAGAATCATTATACCCCCTGTCTAAAAACAGGGTGTGTAGATCATCAAGCTGTCTCTGTAAGTCAGGATTCTCTTTACATAACCTATATATTCTGACAAACTGTCCTTTTAGCACATTAGGAAAGACATGTCTAGGGTGCATGCTACTATAACATAAAAGTGTATTCTTCCAACAGGGTTTTCTGTATAGACTTGTGGAGAGACCACGAGATGATGTTGCATCCTCTGCTCTTCTCTGTAATCAAGAGGACCTAATGGAGTCGAGAGACAGTGAAGGACCAGGGGCAAGACCGAAGGTATCATCTAGGAAATCGGAAGATTTTTTTCCATTACTGCTGAAGTTCCGTGACAGAGAAAGGGACAGATCATACAGTCGTGAAACGCAAGTTTTCAGGGGACAACTTCGGCGTGAGACAAAGGTTACGAAGTTGAACCAGCTGGTCTACAATTTTTCACGACTTGAACTCACTACTGCTGACTATTCCCTTTTAAATAAGGGACTGTCTTTTACTCCTTCTCAGGCAAGTAAACTCAGCGAACTTTTAGTCGATTTCAGACTTTTTGGATGCTCAGTGGCACTAAAGTTAATGTACGCTAACAATAAAAATAATAATGATTGTTTGATAGATCGTTTTAAACGTAAAAGTTCTTTTTGTCCACAAATACCAACTAATGTTGAATGTTATATTAATCTGTGTGAGAATGACTTCTATACATATTTTTCTAAACAAGGACCTAGATGCATGTACTTTAATTTAAGCCAAGAAGAGAGAAGCTCTTTGAGTAACCTAACTTCTAATAATGATATAGTAATAAAACCTGCTGACAAGGGGGGAGGGATAGTGGTAATGGATAATGTAGATTATGACCATGCAATGCTGACTTTGCTACGTGATATTAATACTTATGTAGAGATAGGTTTTGGATCACTCATGAAAAACATTAATAAAGTATATGATGATATTTATGATTTATTGATGTGCAGGCAGGTCACCAAGAAGTTATATGATTTTTTTTCTGGCTGAATTTCCCACAATACCATGTATTAAGGGTCTTCCCAAATTACATAAAAATGTTTTTCCCCTCCCCATGAGACCCATTGTAGCAGGTGAGGGCTGGGTGACTGAAAGGATATCACAATATCTAGAGAGTGTACTAGGACCTATTGTTCGT
>NC_056741.1:1458969753-1459069753 GCF_019279795.1 Protopterus annectens
GGCCTTTAACAAACCATGTGGCCACGATAGTAAGAAAACCATTCTGTTGCCCAATGTCTGAGTAAGGACATGGCATCCAGGTCCAAGCACTTCATAATGTTATTTTATTTGGCCCTTATCAGACCCATCATTGAGCATAATGCCCCCTTTGGTATATACCTGACCAAACATATGCAACAGTTGGATAACCAACAAAAGTTCCTTACCTGGAGAATCCAGGGTATAAACACATTGTCCTATATGTATTGCCTTAAATCCTTGTCTCTGTACAATGTCTCCTAAGGTTTACTGAGAGGTGATCTTTTTCTGGCATACAAGGCATCCTTGGATCCAACTGTGAAGGATATTTTGCACATCTACAAATGATCAGCATCAAAGCCACTAGATCCAAGCATTTAAATTGGTCTTTTTTCATATAAATAAGTCATGTTGGCAAGACACATATTTATCTCAGAGGACTGTCATGCTCTGGCACAGGCTCTCTGTCCATGTTAAGTACAGTCCATCCATAACCCTATTTAAACGTAATCTTGACAAATGAATGGGAAATCAGAAATTAATCCTTGCTCTGGCCCCTATGTCCATGCTAGACAGAGGCAGACAGTAATACTCAATGCCCCCCCATAACTGCTAGAAACTTCCTAACTTACATACCTCCTCCTAATAAATGCCCATGATACAGATGGACACAATTGGGTTGGGTTGCATGGCTAGACTAATAAAGGTCCTGTGATCTTTAGCCTAGTAAATAACTATGGAAATTACAGTGCTGTTTGTAATTTAAGACATTATTAATACCAACTTTACCAGAAATAATAGGTTATAATAAAAAAGCACTGATTTGAAGAAGTTGAAGATTCACCATAGAAAGGAAATGAGTAGGAATTGGGGGTGTTATATATATAGAGAAATCTCAGGCAGCAAGTATATTCTTTGCAACAGATATTTTAAGTGGCATACTCTGCACTGCAGCATCTCTAAAACTATATAAAGAGAAGAATAACTAACTGACTAACTAACTAACTGACTAACTAACTGACTAACGATAGTAAAATAATAGAAAAGGCATAGCAGTAAATTACTACTTTTCTGCACCTATTGTCAGAGATGAAAAACATAACAGCAAGTAGCAAAACAAACATACACAAAAAGAGATATCAGGCAAACAAACAAAGCAAACAGAAAAAACATTTCTGTTCCATTATCTCAATCAGTTATTCTCTTTTATCTTCAGTATTTGTACAAACAGGTTGGCGTTATAATATAAATACTGAAATCCCAGCAAATCAATGGCAATATCTATTCAGTCTCTTATAGTTAAGGGCAGAAACACTGGATTAGGCCAGAACCTAGCAACCCCCTTCCTTTATGGTAAAATTAAATCCCACAATTCATAACATTGCAAAATCATGGCAAAATCTCCCCAGAACGCAAAGTGCATGAATGTTGAAAGACTGAAATACACCTATGTACGAAACTCGCAATGAAATAAAATCAGTGCACACACAGCATGCAACAATAAAGGAAATGTTAAAACAAAGTCTATATTTAAAACACATTTTTATTGGGGCAGGATTATCTGCTGCACCTCCATCCCCCACATACATCTCCTTACTTATACATGCTATAACATCACACAAAAAGCATAAAGTGCATTTTCAAGAGCTTGCATTTTAGTTCCACTTTTTTCAGTCAGTAGCCAGCCAAGACACATAATTTTTAGGACCACACAGTGAGCAAACATATGCGTGTGGAAGGAACACCATAGCCAGATTGAGAGATGTCTTTTTATCGTCTGTTCTGAGCCCTTTCCAGTCAGACCAATTACATTTCAGCTTGATGGTTGTCTACAAAAGCTGCAGTACAGTAGATTTATCATTAGAGAATGCATGCCCCTCTTAGTCTACGCTTACAGCACATCAGAATACTTTGAAATATGTTACATGCCCAATTACTGAGGCACAGCACTGCTGAATATACTAAATGCTGTAAATCACAAAACATACCAAATTTCAAAGGTAGACAACAGGTGATGCATTTAATGCAACTGTAGTTCTTTTTTAGCAGTTTGGCCTACGTGCCTTCAGGAAAAGTATGCATCCATATTCAAACTGATCAAATGTGACTAATAATTAGGGATTCGGTCTTGTTTTCTCACATTGTTAGTGTCAAGGAATAAAGTCCATTTCTCCTTCATGATATGACTTGTTTTTTATCACTGGTACATACCATCATATCTCTCAACTGTCCAGATTTTTGAAGAATGTCCAAATTTTCATCTCATATTTTTAGTCTGTTGCTCATAAAATTTGTGATTTTCTGACAAATCACTGAGGATTGACGTCACTAAATAATAACAAACATTGAGTTTCAGACTTTATATTCTTCAGAAGATGCATACCAATACAAAACCTGCTATTCTATTAACTTTCTAAGTTTATAAATGCAATGTTTACAATATGTCCAGAGATTTCATATGCTTAGAGGTTGTGAGGCATGGTTACCATATCAAAGATAAAAGAAGTGATCCTGCCCTGCTCAAAAACATTGCTGCCTTCCATGAAGTAAGCACCTAGATAATTTCTAAAACCTCCATAAATAGCTACTCAAAAATGAATCAAAAAGTCATCCATAATTCACAAACTACTGCAGGAAAGGGATTAAGGCACTCAGATACCCTGCTTTTATTTCTGGGAATTGGCAGGGCAGTTACACATCCAAAGAGATGCCTGATGATGTACTTGGATGCTCTGTAGTGACATCAGACAGCTCTTCAAGGGGAAGTGCCTACCCCTAGTTTTAGCTTTAGACAAGGGTTTACAGAAATCTTGGATAAGGTTACCTTTTAAAATGTATTTATTTTTTGAATTAAAGGAGCACTACTGACCTGCAGAATCAGCAAAAGTAAACCCCGGTTTGCTTTGTGCTACCACAATCTCTGCCATTTACAGGGTGTCCTTTAGGAAAATATCAAGTCGATTTTGCACTGCCCACAAGGTTACGTTTACTATCCAAATGTTTATAAAAGCTTGGGAAAAGGACAAAGGCAACAGATGTTGCAAAATGGCATACAGTACTTTGAGACTTGCACCAGCTTTCATGGTTCAGTATTCTACAGTTCAGCAACACACAAAGTGGTATCTTATGGCACATTTTTCCCATTCTTGCAGGGAGTAACTGAAGTTATTTCACATAGCAGTGTGATAGTTCTTACTACAGTTTGGCTGGATGACCTTTCTTATATGCTTAGGAGGGTCAGTATTCAATTAAAAGACATGCTCTGTTCACTCCTGCACGGATCTATGAGAAACACTCTAAAAAAAAAGGTTTTTCACAGAATATTCAAATGGAATGGTACCATTTTTGTTAATTTAATTTACAGTAGCTTAAATGTGGAAATAGTTCTGATGCAGCATACAAGATATGGAAATAACAGTCTTAAAGTGACAGGTGCTTTGAGCAATGATGCAGGATATGCATAATTCTCATTTTGGGAGCAAGTGAGTTAATGTCCAGTACGATAGATGTGGGGTGCTGGCTTTGTTTTTAGGATTAGGATGGCACTTTGTAGAGCCCTTTTCAGTTTATCAGTCTGAGGTCTTATGCAAATGCAAGAAAAACTGGATTTATTGATTTCCAAATGTCTTTAGATTTTGGGGGTGGTAAGTGACAAAGTTAACAGTGTGGTGCAGTAATTTAAAATAAAAAGAGTATTGTGTTAGATGACCACTCTACCATGTATTGTGCTATACCTACAGAACGAAATGCTTTTTATGTTGTTGGCCACAAACTATGAATGAAAACAATAGAGTACATGCAACAGATTCATGTTGATAGCTCAACACCACTTTTCCTGAATGCACTTTCAGTGAAAACATTTCATTGGAAACACTTTAAGTGAACCTCAGAGCAAATCTTCTTTTGCAGGTGGGCAACCCCCCCTGCACATCCGATACGGGGACACTCTTCCCCAAGCTTATGTATACCTACTATGAGGAGGATGCAGAACAGTGGAAAAAAAGAAATTGTCTATTATTGCTGAAAGTGGTTTTGGCTACATATTTTGACTACATCTGCATTTGGCTAAAGCACCATTTATACAATGAGACATTCCCAATACAACAATCAAAAGCAATTGCAACCTTAGTCATTTAAATAGCAGTAAAAGAATACTTTCCTTGACAAAAAAAGATAACAGTGCTCTAAATGAATTAAAATGTACTTAAACATCAATTTGAACAAAACTACAACACTAAAATAATGTAGTTTTTGAGTTTTTGTCTTATTACAAAATAAAAAATTATTCCTAGATAATTCTCTGCTTGCAACCTCCATATGCATTAGTAATCTCTTCTGGTATTATTTCACAATGAGCCTTCTAAATAAAGAAATCTAATGTATAACTGCTTCAATGTACTTGATTATTTTTTGTTTGGTTCTTGGCTGGAGGTGATTTCTGTGTGAGGTCTGCATGACCTCTCGATGTTATTGGAGGTTTTCAATGAATGCACCGCTTTCATCCTAAATGTCAAAGATCTCCTGTTTGTGAATTGCCATTCCTCTGAATTCCCATTAATTGTGCATGCTGTCTGTGAGGGAATCAGTATGGGGTTTGCTGTGATAGGCCCATGAACTGTTCCTCGCATCCAGTGAATGCCAGAATAGGATCTGCTAAAACCCTGAGCTATACTAAATAGTTCATTTGAATATAAATAGATAATGTAGCAGGTTCATTTGCCATTTTAAATGACAACCAGTGATGGGTAGAATAAGGATCTCAAGTCATAAATCTAAGGATGGAATAATATTTTTCCAATTATTATTTTTTTACTCCATGTGTCTACCATCCATCAAACCTCCTCCAAATGGACATGAGCTCACTCATTCCTGTGAGTCATTATTCATAAGTGCAGAGGTGACAATCATTGGGGCCTTATTTAGGCAGTCATGAGAGTTGTTTTTTGACTCTGTCATACTAGCTATGAGGTTATGATGACTACAGATCCAACTGGATGGGGGACAAAAAGCAGTATAACTGTAAAGCTTATAATGCATTACCCTCGTAAGTGCTAAGTTTTGCAAGCCCACTTAGAAGACTACCTCCCATGTCTGGCATGGCATGCTTAACACCTACCATTTTTATGCATCCTAACCCCTCATCCTAGCAGACTAGTATATTCTGGGCCTCTACCCACTCAGAATAGCTCCCAACGTCATTACTTGCCAGTTCCATCAGTTGCCTGAATTGGTAGATGATTTTGAATTGCCTGGGCCACAGTCAGGTTTGTATCCTTGTGCACCACTAGAGCTGGATAACGGGTGAAATAATAAACATCAGGCTGCATGCTGTATTGCTTTTCATTGCAGCTAGAATAGGACATATCATTCTATGACAGCGATGACAAATCACATACTAGTAATATCCTTACTTACTGAGATAAGCTGAAAAATAAGGAAAAACCAACCTCTGGTAAATCACTGGTAAATTACATATTTTGTATGTCTGATTTCTAAATTGCAAAAGTCTTCAGTGCCCTTGTTTTCACTTTGGGGAATGCAAAATAATGGCCATTCTTGTAGAGTACTGAAGTTTCACTCAGGTCCAAGGACCGTGCATATCTTTATCTGTTTGGAATACAGAAAATAATAACGGATTCTCCAGTTATAACCAAGCTCTTCTTCCATGATATGTCCATCCTAAAATTCACCTTGAGAGGGAAGCATTTCAGGGCAATCTTAACATCTATTTCAGCAACACAAAACTATTTACTTATGATTGGAGAGATCAAATTATAATTATTTATAATACACATGACTCTTCAGCTGCTCTGATGTATTACCAGTTACAAAAAGGAAAAAGTGTAGGAGTGCAATGTGTTTGACAGCTCTGAAAACTGTAAAGCATATAGTGCTGCACACAGACAATAGTCAGTAGCTGTACACCTCTGGTGGACTAACAGCTTTAAATGTTGCTAAATAATTCAGTCTGACCCTTAAAGGAGAGGAGTATGGCCTTGAGTGGTTCATGAGCATGCATCGTGAAACCCGGAGGTGCAAGCTTTAATTTTTTCCCTGTTCATTTGCGTAGTTTGCGACTCTGAGCAAGTCATTGGACTAGACAGTACAGTAGAAATCCTTGTGTCCATTTGGCTTACTCATTTAACAGAGAAAAAATATATATATATATATATATATATATATATATATATATATATATATATATATATATAGAGAGAGAGAGAGAGCAAAAAAGTGTTAAAGAAATTATTCACAAACATAACAATTACCAAGCTATTTAGTAACAATTATCTTATCTGGAAAACTGAAGGTGGAGGACCAGCAATTGTATTCTCTGATTTCACCATGGAAATTAATAAATTCCTTATAAATCTCATAGGGGTAGATTCAATCAATTTAATATTATTATTATTATTATTATTATTATTATTATTATTACTTTGCGATGATAATAGAAATTCACATGTATTTTGCTGAACTACACAGTAAAACTCATTTGATATTGGAAATAATTCTAAATCTTGGTCAGAATTGCTTGGTGCTTTGCATTTTGTTTCACTCATCTGTTTTTTTTTTAATTCCTTATGATAGGAAAGTAAATGCTTTGGATCCTCTTTGAAATGAAAATATCACTGAATTGCTTTGTCTTCACAACTTCAAAGACTTCTGAGGAGTTTGAATGAATCATTTCTAGACTAATTACAGAATAAAAAATAAAGCAATTACAATTTCCTGCACAGATTTAGGGTGGGTTTTACCCTTTTTTAATTTCTCCAAATCTTTTCGGTTTCTAATACCATGACGGGAATGGACCCCATTCCTAAATCAAAGTATGATTAAAGTTCATGAAATTAATAGTGTTTCAATCTTTGATGTCAGCCAGAAGTGCTCTTCACAGCACCCGCAATGTGCCCAGTAATGACTCCTTCTACAATTCGTACAGAGTCACATGTATTGGTAACACACTTAAATACGATTGTTGATTCTTTTTATAAGACCCGTTGCTCTAACTACTGTTGGATCTTTCTGGATATCTTTCTTCCACATTGCTCTCATGTCTGCCTGCAGATCCTGATATTTTATGACTTAGTATCTTTCTGTACACAATGCACTGTAGTCACTGGGAGTTATTGATGTTGATGATCAATGCTACTTTTGCCTTCTTTTCATGGACCACTATATCTGGTTTTCTCACATCTATCTTTTGAACTGTTGGTAATGGGTGATCCTATGTGATGTAGCTTTCATAATTTTCTATGATGCTTTGTGGCTTATGTTTCCAGTGTTTTTCAGCTACTTCAATATTATAATGTTTGCATACTCCCCAGTGCAACATTCTTGCCAGTTTACTATGCCTTTCAGTATACAGTCCTTCTGCCATTAGTATATCACAACCAGCAACAAGGTGTGTGACTGTTTCTACTTCTGTTTTACAAAACCTACATCTGTCTGTTTCTCCCACATGTTCAATTCACTTTGTAAACCAATGTGTATGCAGCCCACTATCTTGGGCCTCCAGTATTAACCTTTCATCTTTTGGTTTAAATTCACTTCACCTTAACAGTTCCTGCATTCTGTCCTGATCAACATGAGGTTCTTCCAGAAGTTTTCTATACTTGCAGCTAGATTTATGCATTTTCCACATTTCTTGCCTTCTCATCTGATCCTTCACCTTATATTATTTTTTTTGTTTGTTTTGGCACATTTAGTTGCATCATGATTTTTATCTACTGCTGGTTTGATTTCCATTCCTGCTTGACGCCAATATACTTCTGCTAGACTAAGAAGGAAATTCATCTTAGATTTTTTTCTCTTCATGTTTCAAAATGTTCATTATTTTTGGATCTTGTAAGGTCAGCTGATATGTATGCAGTCCCACAATTGCAGATATATACATGTAATCAATTTCAATGAGGCCCATACCTCCTTCGGAATGGGAAATATAATGTTGGTATGCACTGATTCTTGTAAATCACTTAATGAGCATAAAGCATCCTTCTTGTTTTCCAGTCTAATCCGACACCTTTTGGGGCCAGTCAGTCACTCCAAAAGTAAGTTAGGACATGTAGAGCAAATTGGTTTATAGCTTGAATTTGTCCCTAGATCTTAACGCTGTTTTCATAATTAATTTGTCTTCTAAAATATTCCTTACTACATTTGTTCATGTTTTATTGTTGATCCTTCATACATTCCCAAATATTTATACACTCCCCCTTGCTCAAGTTCTTTTCTATCACATTCTTGTCATGTTTTCTTGGTGCTGCAGCCTTCCTTCTTTAAAGATTGCTTTTACACATTTATCAAGACCAAATGTCATTCTTATATCATCTGAAAAAGTTTTGACTACTTACTGTTGTGCTTTCAGTTCCTCATCTGATGAGCTATACAGCTTTAAATCATTGGCAAAGAGAAGATGAGAAGCCTTTACACTTTGTTGCTTTCTGGGAGCCAAATTATAGCTATGACCTATTCTGTTAAGCAGACAGCTTAATGGGTTAAGGGCAAGGTAAAAGAGCAATGGTGACAGCGTGTCATCATGAAATATTCCCCTTTGGATTTTTATCCATGGAATAATATTTTTTCTTTATCATGGCTTAACTACAAAGTGATTTGCCACTGTTCCATCCTGTGATGTAGTTAACTATGTAAATAAATAAATAACTTACAAGTGTAGGATGTATCTTATACACTTTTGAGCACTCTTTTACCCATGAATGTGGGATACTGTCAAATGCTTTTTCTGTAGTCAATCCATGCCATATTTAGATTCTTCCCCTTTTTACAGTTCTCCACTATGACTTTATTTAACAATAAATTATCCTTTGTCCCATATGACTTTCTTTTACTGCCCTTTTGTTGAGTTTTCTTCTAAATGACTATAAACTCTGCCGGCATAAATTGCAGTGTAAAGTTTATATGTCGTCCGAAAGCAAGTTATTGGTCAATAATTTTTAGGGTAGCTTGCAGGTTCACTCTTAAGTAGGAGAATTGTTTTTCCTGCTGATAACTAGGTTGTTGTCTGTTTGGAGTATGCATATAAATAGTTATTACTCATGGCTAAATCTTCGTGCAAATATGTTAATACTTTTAACCAGAAGTGAGGTACTGCATCTGTACCTGGGGGTTTCCAGTTAGAGGGTTTTCTTAACTTTGTTTCATTCTCTCTGGCTGTTACTTCATCCCATTTTATATGCTGTACCTTTGAATTTCTTATTCTTTGTTTTATGTTTTCTATTCATTTATCATCTTTGTTACGTTCCACATGATCTTCATAAATACCTCTCCAAAATTAATCTATTTCTTCTTTTTTGCTGCACTTTCAAATCCTTTTACCTTCTTTCCCAATTCTCTAGAATTTTTTTTTTGCATCATAAATAAATTGCTTATTTTGTACTTTTCCTTTATATTTATCTGTGTATATTCAAAGTTGTCTGCCTGTGCTGATAATTTTAGTTTATTATGTGTGATAGTGCATGGTAAATCCTGATCCATTATAATACTGGACATTAATTTTATCACGTCTATCTTTCTGACTATTTAGGTTAATCTGTTCCCTCTTCTATACTTTTCTAACAGTGACACTTCTTGTCTTAACTGTTTTATACTTTTCTCTGTTTAATACCTTCATGATGGTATTACATTTTTTTCCCTTTCCGTTCCCTCACTACCCTGTGTTCTTGGGGTAGAATTTTATTTGTAATTAATTTAACTGCACAGTAATATATCCTGTTTACTTCTGTTATATTGCATGGATCTCTGTGGACAGTCCTAATTACTGTGTTTACTTGTTTTATCAAACTTGTAACTTTTTGGGTTTTATTGACCTTCTGCAGTCTATTTCTTTCATTGATCCTAATATATCTATCTAGCTCTATTAAATCAAGCAACTCTTCCCTCAGCTCATTTTCTTCTAAACTGAGGGCACATTTTTTGTGTTCTCCATTTCCTGCATGCATTCTACAGAAAGTTCTATACTATCTTTCTGTGGCACATTATCTTCAATTTCATCCTGCATCATCCATTGCTCTATCATTTGGGAACTCACTGGCCTATCACTTCTCAACATTGACTGCATCAGGGTTGCCATATTTTCCTGTTACTTCCTTTACTGTCCACCTTCAAGTGAGCATTTATATTGGTTTCTTGTGAAAGGCTTCAAAATATCTTCATATGGCAACTGACCTGTTCCTTCCTGTTCCACGGGTTTATCCTTAATTTGAATGTCCATTGCTGTATCCTGTTTTCTGAGTTAGATTTTCTGCACTGAATCCTTCACTTCACAGGTACTCCATAACCTCACTTTCTGTTTCTTTAACTTCTCCATTACTAATCTCTTTCCCTACCTTTCCTCTTTGCCTTCTTATATTTTGTATTGTAATGCTTTTCTTGTCCGGATTCCTTTGTCTGTATTTCTCTTCAAATATCTTTGGTGCTGCTCTTTTTGTATTGATTAGTTTTGTTTTCTCCTTTGCATAAATATGACATGATATTAAATCTCTTTTTCTTTCTCATGTCCATATTTCTTCTTCAGATGTCTGCTGATCTTCCTGTTTCTCCTTACTTTGGGGACTTGTTCCATCATGCTGTGATGTAACCTGTGTTAGAACTTCTACACCAAATCTTTCTTTTTGCAGGGATTCTATAACTTCAACTTCTATTTTTTTTTAATTTCTACTTTAATAATCTTTTCTACATTCACTCTTTGTGATATTTTTTTTTTATTTTTATTGTAAAATTTTTCATAAGTAACTACTTTGGACCCTCTTTATAAGAAATGAAAATATCACTGAATTGCTTTGTCTTGACAATTCCTAAGACTTCTGAGTTGTTAAATGAATAATTTCTAGATTAATTAGCAAATAAAAATGATGCAATTAGAATTTCCTGCACAGATTTAATGTGGGTTTTAAGAAATAAATGCTACCATAATATTCCAGGGTTACTAAGATCAAACTTATGACAAGTTTATGGATAGCCCTTTGATAATGTTGAGAATTGCCAATGACATATACAGTATTATTTAACGTCATTATTAACTTGTGTTTAACACAGCTGTGTTAATCTGCAATAAATACTTTTTTATCAAGAAGACATAGTATTATGAAAGTAGATTCCTTATATTTCTGTTAGAGTGCTTTGTGTTATCACTATGGTGTCTATAATATTTATTGCCAAAATAAAACTTGGTATCATTAAGCATCTGCATATTGCATCAGTATATGTAGTGCAATGATTATGCCATGAAACTGGAAAAAAGATAGCCTTGTTATGCACTTCTATGGTGTCAAGAAAGGGCATGTCAAAGCATGCGTAGTAGCCACCAGAGCACGTCAACCTTCATAAGCAGAATAAAGTAAAATATTTACCAAGGCACCAAAATTCACTTCAGAATCCACACATACCACCAAGGATCGAATACCAGCAGTTTCTTTGAAAACACAGCTTTAATGAAAATTAACAAAAAACACATACACTCCAGTCATCATATTTAGTTCACTTAATTCACTTAAGTTAACTTCAAGTTAATACTTTTAAGGCTCTGTCTTGGTTTTGTTCCTCTGAAAGGAAGTCACATCTCTTTATACTGTTTCATAGACACTTCTTTACTTTAAAAATAGTTACAACTGTAGAAATGATGTGATCTGTAAAAAATCCAATGTCAGTGCAAATAACTATGAATATAATATTCCAATAAAGATTACTGAGTTATTTAGCATCTCTATTTCCACAAAAAAAAAGAAAGAAAAGGAAAGAAAGTCCCCATCCTTGGATTTTTTACTGGATTCTGCAAAGCTCTGTTCTTTTCTTTCTGGAATGCGGAGTAAAATATTAATTTATCAACACTTTTTTCAGCATTTTCTGTGAAAAAAAATGTTTGTTATATTGTTATTCCTCTCTTTGATGTCTTAACTCACTTGCAAACTGAACTGATTATTTTTTCCTTAATTTATGCGTCTATTTTTCTGAGTATCATTCCTATCATATCATCTTTTTGTACATTTCACTATATTTGTTACATTTTGCATGTTTTGATTAAATGCTGATAATATGTATTTCCAAATGTTAAATCTGATGTGTTAGCCATACTTACCACTGAGACAGTACAAAAATGCATGATAAAACCATTATAAAGCCATAACACAAGAAATGAAATTGGGTTTTAAATCCATTCCAGCTTAACTGTTAAAAACAAAAATAAAAATGAAATAAAAACTGACAGATAATGTTTTATTCCTACTGGACAATGTTAGTAATTATGTTTTGTGTATCACATGACATTGGGAGACTATGTAAACACACACACACACACACACACACACACACACACACACACACACACACACACACACACACACACATACACACACACAGACAATCACACCTTGCTTATCATCCTGCTTTTCTTACTTGTATAAGTGACTTTTCTTTTTCAGTACCTCTTGCAATCTGTACCAAAATAAAATACGAAAAAAAAAATAATAAAAAGGCTGCATAGCGCCATTAAACAACATTACACCAGATGCAAGAGCATTTAGCTATACACCGTGACATTATCATTGTGCTTAAAGTATTCCCTGCTACTGTTTTGAAATGAACACTAGACAGTTTGAACAAATATGAAGAAAACTGAAATATTTCACAAATGCTGACTACCACAGTAAGTATAGGTACAAGATTAAAATATAAATTCACAGAAATATCTTAGATTATGTAATATTTTCTATTTCTCATGTAAACAACAGTGCTAACTGAGGAACTGTCCTACTTTCCCAGACAGTATGAGACTCTACAGAGTTTGCATTTGTTGGGAATGCTGTCTATACTCCTAGTCTGCCCTACTCCAAGGGCACATCTCATTCAAGGAGAAATCTAACAAGCAGGTATTAATCTTTTGTGAGAAACTCAACTGTTCAATATTAAGGTGAGCTACTAGAACTGTGAGATTTAATACTTTAAGTTCCAGAACTCTGAAACAATAAACATAAGTCTTCTAAAATAGCATGACAATTTATAACTTGCTATTCCACTTTAAGTGGCTTTGCAAAGGGGAGGGGTGATATAATATGGACAGATTTTCCCTCCATAACCCTACTGCTTCAGTTCACTTCACTTCAACTCCGCTACCTAAACCCAACCTCCTGCCCCCTTCTAAGAGGCATCCCTCTATGATATATTCAGGATCCCTTCCATTTCTCGAACTGCATCAAGAAACTCACACCTGATGCATCTCATCTCCCTCTTTTGCTATACAGTGATGGTGTTATTTAGCTCCAGCCCCTCAGAATCATCACGTCAATAAAAACTACAAGGACATGTCTCCATTATTCAGTGCCTTACTGATAAAAAGCTTTTACTTAACTAGCCCAGAACAAAAACAATTCATCATTGGTAACAAGAAAAAAACTCTGTAGTACTTGTAGACCTTTGCAAATCTTTTATTTCCTTAAAACAAACTAAAAATGGCAGCTCCTTCTAATATCTTGTACTCTGGTAGGACCATTATTGAAACTTTCATTATGATCTTGAAAGCACAACAAAAGGTCAATCTCTGTCTTATTCTGGGCTAGTAGCATGTCTCCTTTTTCCCCAGATATGCAAGGAATGCAATATGCAAGGATATCTTACCCTCAACTAGAATATGACCTTGTTGTAATTGAGGCTGTCTCTACAACAAACACCTCTGCCATTCAAACCATCTCCTACTCCATATGCTGATTCATTACTCTTTTTCATCTAGAAATGACTTTAAAAGTATAGAAACAATTAGCTCCCTGTACAACAAAGCACTGACTCTGTATGTGTCTTACAACTTGCAAAGCTTATCAGAGATTAAACTTTCTCCGTGTTAGCTTCCAAATTAATCTGTGAGGCACCATCATGTACTCTAATGAGACAGCCACACAACTCAGCTCCTCTATCCCCATAACTAGACTTCAAAGCAGTGAGAATGCTTTTTCTGTTCTTAATAACAACCTATGGGAATCTCTCCCCTCTTGTCTAAAAGATTATTCTTCACATCTTAAATTCCACCACCACTAAAACGCCATCAGACATAACTAAGTAAATGCAAATGCTTTCTCTCTGGACATAAGTTCTTCTTGCTCAAACTGGTACCCCCCCCCCCATTTAGTCTCTTTCTTGTATGTCCACAAGAATACATTATTTATTCAACCTGTAACTACTCACAAATATTTTAGTACATATTGTTTATAGTACTGCTTTCTACATGTCTGTATATGTGATATGTTCACTTCCAGGCTCTGAATTAAATAGGCTCACTAGGAACAGCGCTCTACCATGGTTAAAATAAATACATAAATAAACAAATGAGTTTGAAGCAGTGCTTACTGGGCTAATTTATATTTTAATATGATCATTGTTTATATTTGTTGTGTTGAAGATGTTATGAATAGAAAATGACATCACTCAACAAAGGGTGCTGATAAAGGAGTGTGATAAATATATTTGTCAGGCATGCAGTGTGGATATTTTCAATTATCATTTTTCATATGTCATTAAATATTTATCACTGTTCTCTACATATATGCATGTCATAATTCTAACAGCCTAACAATTCACAAAAAGTCTGCATCGCTCATACCTTGTGAGGGGGGAAAATTGACATACTGAGCAAACCAAAAAATACACAAACCCTAACTAGAAAACTGTGCATATAAATTACAGGTTTACCATCAAAATGTAGAAATGCAGTTGGACGGAAACAGGTTGGTCGAACGTGTGCTCCACCAATTTCATAATGTCGAACTAAAAGAATATAGCTGCATATTAGCAAAAGTGAGTACTGATATGAAGTTGATGTGTTGAACTGAGATCTCAGTACAGTGCGGATAAGGATAAGGACATTTACCGTTTTCCTCAATGTAGTGTGATCTGGGAGTTGGAATATATAATAAGCAGGGGGGTTGGAGGTGCAGGGGTGGCGTGCAAACCTGCAGAAATGTTACAGATAATATTGACTTTTGACATTGGAATTTCCAGTGTGCAAATGTTGATTCCGTGGTTAGCATTTTTGGCATTTTGATAATTATGTGTTACTAAATTCAAAAAACAAATTCAATCAAAAAGTGAAAAAGTATTTTGATTTTCCACATTTTGATAGTAAACCATATATACTTATATATATATATATATATATATATATATATATATATATATATACTTCTAACTTTAAAAATTTCAAAACTTCGAATTTCTTATGTTTGAGGCCATAAGATCAAAGTTTTGAAAATTCAAATAATTTAAATGGAGATCACCATGCAGCAAGGAACAGTATATTTACCATTTTCCTCTCTGTAGTACAATATTGGTGCTGATATATTTTAATAGGGTGTGTGTGTGGGGGGGGCACAAAAATATATAAAAATTTTTTTTATTTTTACATTTTGAAGTTTCAAAACTATGATCTTATGGTCTTGATCATAAGAAATCTGAAGTTTTGACATTTCAAAATTTAGAAGTAGACCCATATATATCAAAACAGCCAGGTTCAAAATAAAAACATATTTAATGAAGAACTTCCAATAAAAACATGAATGGATGAGTGCTTTGGGGTCACAACTAACCCTTCTTCAGCCTAATCTAGCTATAAACACAGATACTATTTAAACAATTCTTTAAAATGTCCTCCTATCAAAATGTTTAATTTATAAAAAAAAAGGAAGACATTATTATGAGCAATTATTTTAAGGCTGAAATTTTAATGCAAATAATAATAAGCTCGTTTATCTACAATGATTAAGTATCTCGGGACTGAAGTTTGCCTGAGTTAACATGTGATCTAAACTCTAGATCTTATTGGCTATTTCACACGGATATCTGCAACCAGTGGAAGATATCCATTACAGAATGAGAGTGATCCAATGAGGAGATATGAGCACATGAAGAACAACTAGTCATTGGATAAAGTGACTGTGATTTTATATTGGTGGAGCTTGCATTTAGACCAAGGTGAGTGGTGGATAAGAATAATGGTTTTCTTTTCCAGTGTTGGCATATGTGCATGTGAAGAATAACTCATCATTGGATAAAGTGACTGTGATTTTAATGTGGTGGAGTTCACAGTTAGATTAAAGTAATTAGTGGATAAAAGCATTGATTTTATTAGTATTTAGTGGTAAAATTAAGACCAATAGAATATCAATAATGTTTAAGGGACATGATGAAGTGAAACATATCATACTATGCCAATTGGCTCAAATGGACTACATCTTATCTTTTGGATAATGATTGGCTATTATTTTTGAACTTTTTACATCTTGGTGCCCAAAATGAAACAATGTTTCAAGGAATTGTTTAAACAGTATCTGTATTTATAGCTAGATGAATCTGAAGAAGGGTAAGTTGTAAACAAAAAGTGCTCATCCATACATGTTTTTATTGGAAATTCTTCATTAAACATGTTTTTTAATCTGGCTGTGGTGATTTCATTTGTGATTTTTACATTTTTACATGTGCTATGAAACAAGCATTTGGTGGGCATCTTTACTCTTTTGATTTATATATATATATATATATATATATATATATATATATATATATATATATATATATATATATATACATATATATTTATAGCATACTGCAAAATAAGGCATACATTAAATCTTCCAACAGGAAATTGGACAGAATCAGAAAGTAAAATATCTATATATTTTAAACAAACTAAAAGAAATGACAACCATAAACAGACAAAATGGCATTACCAGCAAATTAATCTGATTATAAATATTGAAACAAAATAAGACTAAACTTATTAAAAACATAACTAAACTATAAAAGTATTATGCTTGAAAATAACCCTCACTTACTATTAATATTTTGCCACAAAATAATCTGACAGTATTTGAAAATAAGTTTAAAAGCTACCTCAGAAACAAAGTAGAAAACCATCCATGAAACAATCTCTTTATAAAAACGACATGGCTTATGTAAATCCCTGTTCATAAGACAATTTGTGGAGAGGTGTGGCCAAGATGCCAGTCTGATAGCAGCAGAAATCCATAGCTCTGCTTAGATTTTAATATCCTGACAGGAAATATACTTTAATTTTTAGAAAAATCTAAATAAAAGTATACTAAAAGTTAGATTAACATAGACTCTTTATTATTTTCTAAAATTTAATAAGTTGTCTAGAGAATTTTTAATTATTCCTGATAAGAAGTTTTCTACTGGAGATCTCAAGATGAGTAACTCAAAGAACCCAGACCAGGAGAGTGCAGTGAAGAAAGAACTACATCTTATAATAACAAACATCCAAGAACTGTCACTAAAAACATGAGCAACGTGAAGAACCCACACCAGGAGAGTGCAGTGAAGAAAGAACTACATCTTATAATAACAAACATCCAAGAACTGTCACTAAAGCATGAGCAACGTGAAGAACCCACACCAGGAGAGTGCAGTGAAGAAAGAACTACATCTTATAATAACAAACATCCAAGAACTGTCACTAAAAACATGAGCAACGTGAAGAACCCACACCAGGAGAGTGCAGTGAAGAAAGAACTACATCTTATAACAACAAACATCCAACAACTGTCACTAAAAACATGAGCAACGTGAAGAACCCACACCAGGAGAGTGCAGAGAAGAAAGAACTACATCTTATAATAACAAACATCCAAGAACTGTCACTAAAAACATGAGCAACTCGAAGAACCCACACCAGGAGATAACAGTGAAGAAAGAACTTCATCTTATAATAACAAACATCCAGGAACTGTCACTAAAAACATGAGCAACGTGAAGAACCCACACCAGGAGAGTGCAGTGAAGAAAGAACTACATCTTATAATAACAAACATCCAAGAACTGTCACTAAAAACATGAGCAACGTGAAGAACCCACACCAGGAGAGTGCAGTGAAGAAAGAACTACATCTTATAACAACAAACATCCAACAACTGTCACTAAAAACATGAGCAACGTGAAGAACCCACACCAGGAGAGTGCAGTGAAGAAAGAACTACATCTTATAATAACAAACATCCAAGAACTGTCACTAAAAACATGAGCAACGTGAAGAACCCACACCAGGAGAGTGCAGTGAAGAAAGAACTACATCTTATAATAACAAACATCCAAGAACTGTCACTAAAAACATGAGCAACGTGAAGAACCCACACCAGGAGAGTGCAGTGAAGAAAGAACTACATCTTATAATAACAAACATCCAAGAACTGTCACTAAAAGCATGAGCAACGTGAAGAACCCACACCAGGAGAGTGCAGTGAAGAAAGAACTACATCTTATAATAACCAACACCCAGGAACTGTCACTAAAAACATGAGCAACTTGAAGAACCCACACCAGGAGAGTGCAGTGAAGAAAGAACTACATCTTATAATAACAAACATCCAAGAACTGTCACTAAAATGGGCACATTTGAAAACAAAATGGATATTATCAAACAAGAATGCAGTAAACAACTGAAACTTCTAAATAGAATAGCAAAAAACAATCTGAACAGATTATTGCCTTAGAGGAAACAGTGACTGACCTAGATACTAGAATGACAGAAAATGAACATCAAGATGAATTTCTTCTGAAACAAAACACCAGGCTGATTGAGAAACTGGAAGACCTTGAAAGTAGATCAAGGAGGAATAACATAAGAATATATGGAATTCCTGAGAATGAAGAGGGTGATAACATGATTCAGTTCCTCAATAAGTGGTTTCCATCAGCACTAAACATGCTTGAATCTCTCTCTTTTGGAATTGAGAGGGCTCATTAGTCCCTGGCAATTCCAGCTTTATCTCTGATTTCATCTAACCCCAGGTCTATAATAGTCAGAGTTCTTTCCTCACAAGACAAGGACTTAGTGCTGAAATCAGCTTGGACTAATTTCCCTATCAAGATGGGTGAGAAATTTATTCGTTTTGACAATGACTACACCTCTACAGTCATATCCAGAAGAAAGGAGTGTGTTCCTCTAATTAAGTCCTTGAAAAAAAGCCAATATTAAAGGTCAAATTCTTTTCTCTGCAAGAATAAAAATCACCTTGCCAGAAGGAGTGAAGATCTTTGATTCCCTACAAGAAGCAGTAGAATTTATCCAAAAGAAGAAAATACTGTCAGACATAGAATAAATGGAATGGTCATTCCAAAGTTTGAAGAGACAGGCAACAAAAAATGGATGGTCTGCGAAGGAAGGAGCAAACAAAACTAAGAAACTAAAGGACAATGAACAAATTCCTTCTAATTTTAAATGCTTTGTTTTATGAATCATAATATATTTGATTCTGGAAAGTCTCTATACTGTAATGTAATATGAATCATTTTTATTATTAACTTTCTCTTTTCCTTTCTATATCTACTTCTTCTAATTACATATAGTACTAAGTATTTAAATAACATTCTCTCTCTGTTCTTTCTTCCTATTTTTTTTTTTTTGTTACCAATGTTCCTTTTCTCTCTTTTCCCCATTATAAGTACTTTACATACTTTTCCCTTTTAAATAACTACAAATGATGTATGTCTTCTAATTCTTCAGTAATAGTATAATTTGACTTAATATCAAAGTGCATTTTTTCTAGTGGGTCAGTGGTGGGGTAACACGGTGTTTATGGTTAGTCTTTCTAACTATATGTTTTAGACTCTTTGTTTAGATACACTTAAACATTAATACAGTACATTAAATGGTGTTTTAGAGATAGCTAAATATAAGTTGATATATATATATATATATATATATATATATATATATATATATATATATATATATATATATATATATATATATATATATATTAGGTCCCCTTTTTTAACTGGTAGGTAAATGATTGAAATGTTATAATATGATTTCTGATTTGAGGCAGCTGTTGTTACTTCTGAATAGCTGTTTTTATATGAAAAGGTTAGCTTTTCATGATGATGAAGTTTTGTGAGGAAACTGGTGGCCTGTGTCACTGTTCTCATTGTGGAGATTCATAACATGCACTGACAAGGCAGCTTAAGCATTTTTTCTTTCTTTCTGTAAACTCTAAAAGCTTCAAGATCTGAATTTTGCACCAGAAATGCTTTTTTCTTCACTAGAGACAACGTTTATTGTGCATCAACCTATTTAGATACTTTTTAACATGTTTATGAAGCTGCAGCTTGAAGAAGCAACAGTGATGACATCATTTGACCTTTTGAACTTGTTAAATGGTTGTACTTATAATTCTTTTCTCTTGAAATTCTATTATCCTTCACTAGATCCTTTAAATGGTAAATAATTAGTCCTGATAATGCCTATGTTCTCTTATAGATGCATACATTTTGCAGATTTAGTGACACTATTAGTAACTAAATGACTTCCGTGAACTAGGAGCTGCATTATTAAACTCATTATGCATATTAACATCAGACGTATGTTATATACCTAATCCTTTAGTAACTAAAGAGAGGGTTGTTAGGCCTCTCCCCCCCCCCCACGATGAAAGATGTCAACATAGATATTGTTAATACATATGAGTAATATGTATATAATTGCAAAATATGATAGCTATGCTGCAATAAGTGTTATATATATATATATATATATATATATATATATATATATATATATATATATATTCAACAGATCCTTACATGAAAATTGTTAGCTAGATGACTGATAAAATGGTTAAATCATCTGATGTTTCTTGAAAAGTCTTGGAAATATTGGCAATCTTTTTAACCTTCTGCTTCTAATATTTATACATACTTTGATCTGATGTGTATTTCTGGCATATATATGTATTAGACGTGCTATTATCATATGTGACATATTCGTATAGCTTCAGATATATTGGACACTCTCATTTTAATGTATTTTTCATGGATTCAGATTTTTTTAGTTGCTTTCATAATGCTTTTCTTTTTTGTTATTATACTATATTTTAAGCAGCAATGGATAATTTGTGTCTTTTGGTATTTGAGAGGTGGTGGATGGATGGTTTAGTTAAGTTTTTAACTAAACCAGAAACTTTATGTTTCATGTATGTGTTTGTAAATAGTTTTTGGTTTTTGAAAGTAGTGCTTAATACATGTTATGCATCCATGATAAGTAAGTCTTCCGTAGATTTCAAGTCAACATGGAAGAAAGGTCTTTCAGTTATATTTATTTTATTTATTGACATTTGTTAACCGGGTTTGTCCAACTGGGCCTGTGGCTCATTTTCAGTGGCGACCCGAGGAGAAAAGCTCCAGTAGTACATTTTTAAACAAGTACAATTTTAAACAATATTGATATAATAGCAGTTATAGCAAAATATTCACATATGTTGCGTTACATGCATAAAGTTAAAGTTACATTAAAAAGAAGCTTAGTAACATAATTGTGCATTGCTATAGTTCAATAGGTCAACAATAACATTTTTTGTTTATATAAAATTATGCAAATTCATAGTAGACACATTGGAGAGAGAGGTGTAATGAGGTACTAAGTATGGACCTTTTGAGGGTACATAAAGGGAAGGAAGACTAGGTGGGTTCATGGCAACGGCAGATCCTGGAATTGAGAAAATAAGCTTTTAGTTAATTTTTAAAGTGTGAGGTGAGGGAGATTGAATGTAAGTCAAGGGGGAAGTTTGTTCCAAGCATGGGCAAGGGAGTGTTTGTAGAGTAGTTTGCCTACTGACCTTTTTGGGTGGTAGACATCAAGTAATTGTTGGTTAGAAATACTGAGGGTCCAGGATGGGATATAGATGGAGACTAAGGAAGATAGAGAATGACAGAAGGAGGTTTTATAAAGAATAGAGTGTAGCATATGAAATTGATAAGATAGCAGAAATTGGGGAATTTCAAGCCATTGAAGAGAGTTTAAAGAAATGCAGTGGTGTGAGTTGTATGGGGAGTTAGTAATGAATCTGGCAATTTTATGGGAAGTCAGTTGGAGTTTGTTTAGAGTGGAGGCCTGGATATTGGTGAGAACTGGGGTGGTATATAAGAGGGAGGGGAGGAGGAGTGCCTGGCACAGGGTAAGTCTAGATTCAGGGGTTAGGAATTTTTTGTTCTGATATAGCAGACCCAGTTTCTGCTTTGTTTTTTTATACACTGGAGTATGTGTAGGTTGAACTTTAGTTCGTCATCAATAATGACCCCTAAAAGTTTTGATTGGGTGTCAGGTTGGATAGTTGTATTGTTTGAAGATGTAATAAAAAAGGAGGTTTTGTGTTGAGAAAGAGAACGGGGAAGAAAAAGTAGGAGTTTGGTCTTTTTGGGATTTAGGATCAGTAGATTGTGAGAGAGCCATTGTTCAGTGGATAGTAGTGCTTGTTGGGTCAAAGAGTGTTGTTCAGGAATGTTATTTGAGATGGATATAAGTGTAGAGTCATCAGCATATTGAATAAGGGAGGATTTCTTGCATGAGGTTTAAAGATTATTGGTGAAGATGTTAAACAAAAGGAGTCCCAAGATGGAGCCTTGGGGAACACCAGTGGAAATGGAAAGAAAAGGTGAGGAGGATGAGATCCATTTGACAGATTGTTTCCTGCCAGATAGGTAGCTATTAAACCAGGTAAGTGTGGAGGGGGATAGGTGGAGATTTGCGAGTTTGGATCATAGTAGAGGATGAGAGACAGTACTGAAGGCTTTGGAGAGATCTAGGAAGAGACAGAAAATGAGTTTATTGTTGTCTAGGGCTCCTGCAATGATATGAGTGAAGGAGAGGAGGGCAGTGGTAGTGCTGTGGTGAAGACAAAATACATGTTGAGTAGGGGTACGTAAGTGGTGCATGAGAAGGTGATTGAGAAGCTGCAAGTGAATACATTTTTCTAATATCTTGGAGAAGGGGGACAGAATGGCAATGGGTCGGTAGTTTGAGGGGGTCAGTGGAATTTCCACCTTTATGAAGAGGGATGATAAAGAAAGATTTCCAAAGGGTGGGGACAGTTGATTCCAGAATTGATCGATTAATTAGTATAGATATAGGATAAGCAATTGAGTCAGCAGCAAATTTGAGAAATGTAGGAGATAGATTGTCAGTGGAAGGAGAGCAATGTTTTAGCTTGAGTAGTAGAGATTTGATGTAAGTAATGGGAACTGTCTCAAATGAAAATAAAGTTGTGTTAGTGGGACTTGGAGAGGTGGGTGTCAAAGTAGTGGTTGGCTTAGAGGTTACCAGATTTTGGATGGAAGAGATAAAGTGTTTATTCAGGAGTGCAGTTGTTTCCTGAGAGAAAGAGTTAGGGTATGGGGAGGGATTAGAGGGCTTTCCAGGATAGAGGATGTTGTTGAGAGTTGACCAAAATTTTTGAGGATTGGATTTGTTGTTAAGCTGAGCAGAGCTATAGTATAACTTTTTGTCATTAGTTGTATGCTTTCTTGCAAGGTTCCTCAGTTGCCTATATTTTTGAAGAAGAGGTGGTTGTTTAGTTTTAGTCCAGGTTTTCCAAGCACTATCTCTTTATTTCATAAGGGACCTAGTCTCCTTGGAGAGCCAGGGAGCATGATTTGATTTTACTCTGATCTTCCTAGAGGGAGCTAAGGAGTTTAGAGTACTCATGAAGATGCTATTGAAAGTGCTTACAGCATCGTTTAGGGAGAGGTGTTTTAGGATGGATTTAGGATGGATGGACCAATCTATGTTGTGAAGAATGGAGTTAAATTGGTATGAATTGAAAGTTGATAGTTTTCGACAGTCTTTGATAAGGTGGGGTTTAGGAATATGGGAGTAGTGTCTTAAGATAGTGGTAGGGAGATGATCACTGAGGGAGTCGGGTAAGGTGGTGGGATTGTGGTATTGGTTGGGGGAATTGGTAAGGATCCAGTTTATGATGGAGCTGGAGGTAGAATTTTTATGGAAGTGAGTGGGAGATGTTATAAGTTGGTGGAAGCCATGTAGTTGGATACTGAGTTGGGGGGAGTCAGTTGTGAGTTTGGACCAATCAATGTTGACATCACTAAGGATAAGTGCCTCATATGGTATGTTGTGGGAGAACCAGGATAGGATATCTTCAAGAATGGGCAGATTGTTATCAGGAGGAAGGTAGATACAGGCAATTGCATGTTTTTTTGTGGGGATTCAGATGACAGTTAAGGATGATTATTTCAGCTGGGAGGAAGTCAGGAATTGGGGAGGGTGAGAGGTTAAGGTTGTTTGAGTAGAGGATGGCCATGCCACCCCCTTTTTTACAGGTCTATCAGATCGGAAAATATTATAATATGGTGGAAGTATTTCACTATTTGAGATTTGTGGCTTGAGCCAGATTTCAGATAGGGAGAGGATGTGAGGGGTATTGAGAGCTATCCATGAGTGCAGCTCGGTGACTTTATTTGCTAGATTCTGAATATTCAATGAGTAAATAGTTAAGTATTTGGATGGAGATGATTGTTGTGACTGAGGTTGGTGATTGTTAGAGGAATAAGATGGGGCAGTGTAGAGGTAGTTTTGGGGAGAGTGAGGGTGGGGAGAGAAAAAGAGAGGCCAAGGTTGGGATGGATATCTCCAGAACAAAGTAGTTTTTTTAGTGAGGAGAGAGTGTGTAGTAGATGCTAGATGGAGTTTGTATAGTTTTGACTTAGCTTTGTGGGAAGGTTTAAAAACCTGTACTATGGATAGTTTATATAGACTTGAGGTAGAGGTAGTAAAGAGATTAGGGGAGATAGTAAAAGATGAAGTAGTTGGATATATGTTGTATGAGTGAGAAGCTGGTGAACATAGGAGTGGGTCAGAGAGATTGGAGGGGTAAAAGGTGGAGATAGAGAGAATAAGGAGTAGTGTAGAAGATATTAGAAAATAATGCATGTTGGAATAACATATGGACAGATAGAGTAGGTAGAGACCGTGGTATAGAGGAAGTGGTGTTGACAAGATTGACAGATTAGTAAGGTGGTTGTGGCAATAGGCAGGAAGTGGAATTGTAGTGGCTAGTGGGACAGGAAGGGGAGAGATAGGTATAAAGGTAATTGTAATGGGGTTGGGTGGGAATGGGGGTAGGGTATGGGTAGACTATAATGTGTATGTTAGTAATAACATACACATTATAGTCAATGGCTTATAAATGTTTATCATTAAATATTAATAGTTTGAACAATAATGTCAAAAGAGCTGGTTTGCTTAAATATATCAAAATGCATAAAGCCCAGATCATAATTTTACAGAAAACCTATCTATTAAAAAAAGATCTACAAAAACACTCATTCAATGGCTATACCATTCTGGCTGACTCATGTTTTAAGACTAAGAGAAGGGACATTCTTATAATGTGGAAAAATACTTATACTGTGCCAAGAATTATAGATACAATTTCAGATAAAGATGGGATGATAAGCATGGTTATTTTGGAAATCAATAGGAAGGATTATACTTTGATTAATACATACTGGATGCCAGGACTGAGTACTAAATATGTTGACAAATATCTGGACCTGATTACTTTAAATGCAAAAGGGGAAATTATAGCAACAGGTGAATTAAACTATTATCGGGCAATGATACTTCTAAAAATGGTAAAATAAAACTAACATCTCAAGCCAAGAAGTTAAATGACTTTACAAACCAGATGGTCCTTGAAGATATACATGGTCTAAGAGAACATTATTCCTTATTCTATACTCACTATTCATATCGGTTTGGTAGACAAACAATCATTGATAAGGTCTTTGTATCAAATAATATATACTCTAAAATAAGTGATGTATCTATAATGACTTGTACACTTTCGGACCATAATGCTATAAACTTTACATTAACTACACATACAGGTGATTTAAGATTTTCTACATAGAATTCCTGCATACATAAATAAGTTAAAAGACTTTAGGGAATGGGTAATGAAAGAAATAAACATGCTTATGGAAAGAAATGATAATGGTGAAGTGACTGATACTATACTATACTATGGGACACATTTAAAGTTTATATATATGGTAGAATAAAATCATGGTACCTTAAAAAAAGGAGAGAGTGGGACAAAGAACTTTTAGACTTACAAAAAACATAGAGAAGATAAAAAATAGATGCAAAACCAAATAACAAAGTAGCACATAAGAAAATAACTAAGTTAAATCAAAAATACTTAGACGTTCTGAATCATAAAGTAGCCGTAAACCTGGAAAAATTGAAATTACAATCTTATACTTTAAATCTCAAATATCTACATAAAATAAAGATAAGATCCAAAGAAATAAACTAAATCTTATTAATGAGATTAAATATAAAAGTGATGGTTCAGTTAAGAGTACATCTAACTTAATGGGCATTTTAGAAGTGTTCAAAAACTACTATAAAGATATAAATAACAGTACACCACCTTTGGAGACAGATAATGTAATAAATACTTTTATTCAAGAAAATATAAATACAAAGGTGTCAATGCAACAAAATAACATATTAAATAAACAAATAACTCTAACAGAAGTGAAAGAGAAAATAAAAAAAAAATAAATAAATAAAAGATAATAAAGCTCCAGGAAAGCAAATAAAAAATTTAAAAGATAATAAAGCTCTAGGACTAGATGGAATAATTTCTGAACTATATAAGATGTTTCCTGAATATGTAATAAAGAAAATGATGAGTGCCTTTACTATGGTTAAGCAAAAATGTATAACACCCCCGTCATGGAAATACTCAATTATCTCCCCCATATTAAAACAAGGTAAGGACCACAAATCTTGTGATTCATATACACCAATTTCATTACTAAACACTGATTAAAAAAATTTCATGACAATATTAGCTAATAGAATAAAGAAAATATTACCTAATCTAATACTAATGATCTGACAGGGTTCATTCTTCATGGAAAAGTGCAAGATAACACTATTAAATTACTATCATTAATAGACATAGCATACAAATACAAAAAACAACTATTATCAACCTAGACATAGAAAAGACTTTTGATTCAATTAGTTGGTCTTATCTACAATGAATTCTGATTGGATTTGAATTCTCCTCAGATTTTGTCAATTTATTAATGAAAATTTACAGTGGGGCACAAGCTTATGTGAAAATCGGATCATGTCTATCCTCACCACTAGAAATCCTCAAAAGAACTAGACAAGGTTGTACTTTGTCACCATTATTGTTTGCTCTTTCAATGGAACCTTTTGCTACATATATCAGAAACAAGCAAAATAAAAAAGCTTTCAAATTAATAAGGACTATTGTCCTAAGATACAAATATTTGCTGATGATATGTTGTTAACGTTGGGTGATAGTGATGGTTCTTTGCATGATGTTATAAATACCTTAAGCAAGTTTTAAATAATTTCAGGGCTTAAATTTAATGATAATAAATACAAAACATTACTAATTAACAAAAAGATCAACAAAAACCTAAGAGAGAATAGCCTGCTTAATTGGGAGAATGATATATTAGAATATTTGGGTGTCAGTATAAAGAGTACTCAGAAAGAGTCTGTTAAACTAAACTACAATAATATAATAACCACCATTAGTGAACTAATCAAAAGATGGGATAAAATGTTCTTCACAATGGAGGACAGGATCTCTTTAATTAAAATGATAATTTTACCTAACATTTTGTTTTATATATAGTCAGTGATACTACCCCCTTCCAAAAACTTATTTAAAAAATTAGATTCCAAGCTACTTACATTTTTTATGGTTCCCCTTAAAACCTAGGATTGCATATAAATGGCACATTAGAGCATGGAACAGTAATAGGAGAGCATTCCCTAGCTTAAATCTTTATTCCAAATCAGTTATAATTAATGTAATATTACATTGGATCACACCTACCTATATAGCTGGCTGGAAAACAATATATGTGATTCATATAACTGATGTCAGAACTATAGAAAATCAATTTAAGGAACAATATGGAATAAGTAGAGTTCATTGGCTTTTACGTGAATTTTGTTTATTTAATAAGAAGTTTGATAATTTTTCTTATGGCATTAATCAAATATTTAATAACTTTAAAAATATAATTGATTGCAATTACAACATTAAACAATTTCTATTTCTTATATTCCCTATAGCATACTCCCCTGATTGCCTAGATTCTTTCAACATCAATGCGATGCAAACATTAAAGGAAAATAACTTGATATTCTGGCATCAGTTTATTGAAAATAAGAGTATTAAACCACTAAACTCTCTTTTATGTAATTTTGATAATAGTCAAGACGGTTGTTTATAACGTCATTACAGCAGTTTATAGAAAACAAAATGAGAGTGTAAATCAACCTAGAGACTGAATCTATACCTAGTTTGATTCAGCTTTTTATTAGGTGTCTTGAAAAGACAGATAATCAAAAACTAAGTATCTCACCGATCTATAAGATACTAAGAGAAGACACTAAAGTTTGACTCAGATTTTTGGAATTACTATGTAAAGATTAATGGAGAATAAATATCTGATGAATCCAAAAAAATGTTATTGACTTCTACGTGTGGTACCTCTTCTTCATTATATTGGATATTGTATACATGGAAATTTAATAACAGGAGCTTCTATACTCCACATAAATTAAATCTCATACTCAAAATCACTGAAAGTAAATGTTGGAAATGTGATGAATTAGTAGAGGCCAACTGGGTTCACATGATAATTGAATGTAGAAGTGTTGTTCAATACTGGAAAGACTTCAGATATTTTGTAAATGCTTTATGGTCTGATAACTGTCATATTTCTAACTCACTAATCCTATTCAATGTATTATACCTACTGTAATACCTAAGTCTCAAATTCAGCTACTCTGGTCAATTCTTGCAATTGCCAGAAAAGTTATTACTTTGAATTGGAAAAGCAAACAAGATTTGATGCTTAAAGATTTTATTAATTTAGCAAACGTTGTTTGTAAAAAAGAACTGCAAGCCATTTGTTATAGAACTCATAACATTACTCATAAAAAATAGCATAGCAAAAATTGGGAAAATTTTGAACAAATACTTATAACTTCTCATGGATAAAATGATTGTTTATCATGGTTGAATGTAAATATTGTAAATAGTTTATTGTTTTATTGTATTTGTTATATGTACATTTGCATATGTTTATAATGAAAACAAAATAAAAATGTTTTTGAAAAAACAAGACAATTTGCCAAAGATTTTTCCCACCCTGCCATTAATGTAAATCAACAGCACTCATGACTGATTGAGATATGCAGTAGGCCATCCTAGTAACACTTTTACCAACATGAATATAATAGGTTTTATAGGTTAATTCATTCCAGCCCCCACACACACACACACCTGTGGTTATTCTAGCTGTGGACATAGAGCTGTGCAGTCCTCTATGCTCACAGCTAATGAGCCGTAGCCATGTGTCCCCAACCAATTGTCTCTGCTGAGGCATGTCCCATGACTATAATCCTGTATATCAGTAAGGATGCCCTCTTTCATATTGCGAACATTTGATTCAATATGGATTAAAGTGCTTTTATGTTGCTATGCTTTAGTCTTGGCATATATCTGTGCTGTTCATCAGATAGCAAATCATATGCATTGTTGCAATGCAGTTCAAAACTTGAATGTAAATAACTTCCTCAAGAATTTTAACTAGTTGAAAGCTGTTAGGTATAGGGCAGCAGTCATTAGCATTAGCATTAGGATTATATGGGATTGGTCATTTGGGAAGTGGGGAATTTAGTGCATGTTTAAAAATGGGGGATTATTTGTATGCTTAGAGAAAGATTAAATATAAAAGTGAAAAATGTGCTTAATATTTCACTGCCATTTTCAAAAAAATCTGGAATTTGGAATGTGGAAGTGTGGATTATATTTGAAATTAAAAGTATCTAAGAAAATACTACAAACTTGATTTATTGATTGCCATAAAGTAGAACCAAAGGAGTTTTAAAATATGTTGCAAAATTGTAGTAGAAGAAGAAAGCACAGTATTTGAAAATTGGATGCTTCATTGGGATGTCAGTGTTTTTCTTACATCATTCAGGCTGGAAGTAATTTTTGCTGTACCACCTAGGAATGCCTTTATAAAAACTCTAATAGTACAAATATATATATATATATATATATATATATATATATATATATATATATCTATAGGCTTGCTTTACTATTATTAGTATTATTATTATTTGTGAACTTCAAGAATTTTGCAAAATTTATTGTACTGTATTGTGAGAGTTGGCTTTCCTAGCAAACCACCTCGTCTGTTTTTTCAACTTGAGTCATAAAATCTGGTTTGAGTCTCAAATAATGTTGCCACATTTTATTGTGGCAAAAACAACATACCAGAGTCACAGTCCTTACCCCCACTCCAGGTCTCTTCACTATAGACATCTTTCTCTGCCCATTCTTCTCACCTCCACACCCATTTTGTGATATAAATTGGTATTACAGTGAAAAGATGAACATCATGCTTTTTTTTCACATTAGCTATGCTTTTCTTTTAAAAAAATATTAATCTGTCGTGACATACTTTGCAAACTGCCAGAGTTTATCCAGCTTTTTCTTGACTACAGGACAGCCATTGTGATTTCTAGATGGTCCAGAAAAAAATGGATGGGTAGCTTTTTCCTGCGGGGTGGGGGTCTAGAACTGTGTGGAAACAGCCAGTCTTGAATGGGTGTGAATAGACTATATAATGTTACTAATGTAATAGTATTAAGGCTGCAAGTATAGGGGTAGGCATAGGCTATTCTCTTCCGACACAAGTTATATACTTTGAATTTGTAGCACTTCTGCATTTTATAGCATAGGCTAGATTCAGGCTTGGTGAATCTAAGCTGTTTGGTATCATTTGAGCACTAAAACCAGCCATCTTACACTAAGAAGCCAACCTGCACCCTTGTGGCAGTGGTGTGAAGCCAAGGACCCATCTGAGTTGTTGATTGCTGGTATAAATCTCAGTCTTGGGCTTTTCCTTTGGTTGCTCTGTTTAAAATTTTAACTTTGCTTGTATTTAAGAGTCATGTTTGTATGGGTTTGTGATCAGTTTACCATAGCTGCTCATTGCACTGCTGTCCTGTGAGCAACTTGGTTGTGCATTGTGAAGCATTGACACAGTTTTCTACCCCTAGGCCTACATAGAATTGCCACTTCTTTTAGTCTTACAGCAAAACCTGGTCCAGCTAACCCACTTCCCACTAGTTACTACAGTACATACCTGCTATAATGGATGGAGAGTTTCCCACCATTTCTCCAGCCAGCCTGATTGACATGGGCATCCTGAGGCAATGTTGTAATTGTCTCATGTATACTGACAACCAGCTACTCCTACAACAAGAAAACAACTACAATATGTGAAAGACGTATCTATACTTTGAATTTGCAACCAAGTCTCTCACATAACAAGAAACCAGATATCAAACAGGTTGTCAGCACACACAATTCACCTTTTGTACTTAACAAGCTCTCAACACATAAACCCACATACACTGAGGTACTCACTAGAAGCCTAGATAAAGACCAGAGACCTCCCAAGTGCAAATCTACTGCACACACTGCAGACCCATCAGAATCTACTACACATAATAATACACACATGAGTGTCTCAGCCAATAAGTCCCTAAGGCAAAACACCTCAAAACCAAATGTCTTGGTCATAGGTCACCAGGCGGGCAAGAAGAAGGTCACGGTCAGCTGCCTATCAGGTGCCAGGATCCATCAGATCATAAACTCAAGTATCTCAACAGCAAGTACCATTATGACTCTGTCATAGTCCATGTTGGAGTGAATGACTTGAAATATACCTCTCTGGAGCATATGAAGAGATACATGACTGAGCTCTCAGAGTATGTATCCCAGGGATGTATGTCCCTAGCTATAAGCAGTATCCTACCTTCACCCAGGATGATGCCTCAATATAAGCAAAAAATGATTGACTTCATCAAATGGCTTAGCTTCAGGTGTCAATCTAGGGGGATCCAGTATCTGTCTGTCTGGGAAGTTATGTCGTCAGACCACACTGCTTTGCCAGAGAAGGTCTTCACCTGTCACCTCTTGGATTTTGGATACGGGCAAATGTACTTACCTCCCCCATAGTTCCATTTTTAGGCTATGTCATAACAACAAAATTTCCAATGTAAAAAAGATCCACTAGAGACAAACTCAAAGTCATGCTGCTTAATGCTAGGAGTCTAAATTGGAATCTGCACTCACTGGAAGCACTCCTTACCTTGGAAGATGCCAACATCTGTGCGGTCACAGAGACAAGGTTCAAGACTGTAGAGAGCACCACGGCCATGCAAGGCTACAATGCCTTCCACATGTTCAAGCCACAAAACGAGTGTGAAAGAATCAAAGGCAGAGGTGTAACCATCTTCATTAAAGACAAATGCACCTCATGACTGGTCAAACAGTACGACTTCCTAGAGCTACTTCAAGTCCAACTAACTGTAAGTAAAATCCCCTCCCATATCATTGTAGGTTCCCCACCAAGAACCACAAAAAACACTCTGCCTACCTGGACCTACTTGAGTCACTCACTATACAGCCAAACACCTTCATCATGGGTGATTTCAATTATCCTTCCATCAAATGGGAGTTACTGAACTTTGTTAATACAAATAACCTGGAGTAGATAGTTTGCACTGCCACAAGGGGCTTGAATGCCTAGACTTAGTACTCACCAACACAGGGTTCTCTGCACTTGTGTGTTGCCCTCTCCGATAAGGTCTGATCATAAATCAGTCTCATTCGATGTAACAATCATGCCTAACCCTGCCTCAAGAGCAAAAAAAGATGAAAAATTTCTCGAAAGCAAACTATAGCCTCCTAAGCGATGATATAAATAGTTTCAACCCCCCTGCTACCACTGTCAAGATTGACTTCTATACAGTGGTGTACACAAATTCTCTTTATAAACACCTATACAAATGTACAGACTTGGTTGTACCTGAATGGATCAAAACAAGGTACCAAAAAAAAAAAAAAAAAAAAAACAACCCACACTGGTGGACATCATGCATAAATAAGTTATACAACTAGGGAAAGAAACTAATGTCTAAGAACAAGAGGGAACTGACTCACCAAGAAAGGTTACCCTCAACAACTTGTAGTAGCAAATCAGATATCTTGTAAAGTCTTCTAAAGTTAATTATGAAGTTAATCATAAAGCATTATTTAGCTATGTCACAAATCTAAAAAGGAAGGCCCAGCTTTGTGCCGAATTAGTAGTGCACAGTATCACTCATACTGATCCTGATGGCATTGCCAACCTACTGGCAGACAGATTTGGCACAAACATCATCCCTCAGTCCCCACCTGAAGTATCCCAAAGCATACCTTTTACCAGTCCTCTACCTAGTATCTCCAAAGAGCAGGTCATAACCATACTCTCCATGGCCAGAAACACAGTCACCATGGGACTGGATAACATTCCTGACTGCTTACTAATGGTCTAAAACAGAAACTAGTGGAAACCACTTGACACTCTCTTCACCCACAGTCTAAGTACTGTCTTTGTCCCAACAGAGTGTAAAACAGAACAGTAATTCCCTTGCACAAAGGGTGTCCATCAACCAACCCTGGAAACTATAGACCCATAAGCCTAACCAACCTTATCTGTAAGACCATGGAGCCTATCTTGACTTAGCCAAGGCTATTGACACAGTCCTCCACTCAGGCGGCATCATTGAGAAACTCGACCAGCTGGGAATTTACCCATATGTCACTAGATGGGTAGCCAACTGGCCCACTGACAGAATGCATACAACCAAAGTTGGGGATTCCATCTCTAGCAGTAGACCAGTGACCAGTGGTGAACCACAAGGATTTGTGCTGGGCCCCCTACTGGAATGTATTTCTCAGAAGTCCAGGCAAAAATAGGTGGCCTGTAGCTTACCAGGTTTGCTGATGACTGCAAACAGGGTGAAATCACTGAATCCCTCAATGATGCTGACATACTAAAAAAAAGGGTTCACAGAGATAAATGATTAGTACTAAAACCATGGACATAATCTAAAAAGAAAAAGGCACTATTATCCCTCTCAGCAAAGGGGAAGAAGCTGCAAACTACAATATTAACAGTACCCCCCTTAGCTCAAACCCTGTGGTGAGTGATTTGGGAACACAGGTTGATAACAACTTTAACATAAATCACCATATGTCCACAGTAGTAAGGAAGGCCTTCTGTGTTGCACATCTCATAAGTAAGGGCATTGCATCCACAGCTAAAGATGTTATAACTCCCCTGTACTCATCCCTCATCAGACCACTAATAGAGTACAACATTCCCTTCTGTATGTGCCTCAGCAGACACCAGCAGCAGCTGGAGAGTCCTTAGTGATTTTTTCCAAGAAAATTCAGAGCATTCAACATATGACCTACATGGACAGACTGAAGCCTCTGTCACTGTACTCTATATCTTACAGGCTGCTAAGAGGTGATTTGTGCCTAGCGTACAGCACAGTTTCAGACACTGCCATCATGGAAATGCTGCTCATCTGTGAGTCAAATGGGACAAGATTCTCTCACTCTAGGGATTTTAACCTAGCCTGCAGGCTGCAACATTAACAGGTCATGTTGGACAGACAGATATATCTCCCAGAGACTGACACTCTTCTGAAACAAACTTCCAATTCAAGTAAAGCAGAGCTTCTCAGTGACCCTATTTAAGCATAACTTAGACAACTGGATGGGAGACTGTAAATTTACCTAGGGGGTGTTACCTATGTCCATCTTGGATAAGGGCAGTCTGTGCTGATCATAACTCATGCTGCAAACATAGACCATACAACTTGGTCAATAAGGGAACAAGGGTATAACATGGCTAGGCTTATAAAGGCCCAAGATCAAATAGCGTTATTAACCTCCTATGAACCTAAGAACCTAGTCTATGTGGTGCAAATCAGTTATCAATATTAATTTTGATGAGTCAGGAATGGAACGATTTATAATGATTGCAGTCATTCTTTTAATATTTTCAGGGGCCATGGGGCAGTGATCACTCTCTGAACGTAAAAGAGACATTACATTAGTTACTTTGTTAGGAATATTGATAATTACTACATCAAGCAAGGTATGCCTAGATGTAGTTAACTTTGATCTAGTTATGATTTCTTTTTCATATTTTTGACTTTTTCACATATTTCAAAGACCTATTAGTGGAGCACACCAGTATAAGGTCAGGTCTGCAACAATTTTAAGTTTTTGACCCCAAGTTAAATCCTGTAAGGTGTTAGTGATGTTTTGAACTATCTGACTGGAGGGGAGGTAAAATGTCTACAGCAGCCAGCAGACATTCTTCATTCGCAACCATTATGATTCGTAACAATAATCATTTGGGGCAGTCATCCTTATTACCATCAATGATCTTACCTCTAAGTGAGGAAGATAAATTGGATATTTTCTTAACCACACACCACCCGACTATGGCCAGGCCTGCATCCAATAAAGAAATAATGCTCATTATAAATTTACAGGAAGATCTAGATATTGTATTTATGCCATGTCTTATAAATGGAGAGTACAATAGGTTTATGTTTGAACATCTGCAATTCTAATAGTTACCCTTTATTGTTAATAGTACATATATCAATGCATACTGGAGGTTAGGTTTACTCTATTTCTGTATTCAGTGTGGCAAAGTTAGCTGATCTTAGGGCAGGGGGCTATGCTACATTACAGGGTGTTAAAGCTTTTCTGACAGTACATAGGTGACGGAACTGAGTGAGAAGCATGTTATACATCTTAACACTGAAATACACAGGATTATTTACAGATGGTTTATATTTGAGATGAGCACTGTAAGGTGTCCCTTTTCTTAAGCTGATATGAGGATATGCCTGAGAGTTGTGCATTAATAGTATTGAGGTCTGAAAAAGAAGAGTTGGTAATGATGGTGAATTGGTGGACTTTCACACAGCACAGCAGTCTGTGCAATGAGTGAGTATTTCTCTCCATAAAAACGTAGCTAAACTCCTACATAAACTATTGGAGTGTGTATTATAAAAGGGTAGTCAGGAGATGAAATGTGGAGGGCATGTATTGTGAGGGTGATGAGCTTAAATTTGTTTTTATGATAAACATAACTTTGATAAAGTGTAGGTCTACCATCATGTTTTTTTTTTATTTACTTGTTTTTAATGCTGCAGCCAACTTGGTCTTGGTGGACAAAGCTAAGGTGATGAATAGCTGAGTGACACATGTAAGAGCTGCATGCTCATGTTCACTGGAAACATTAGTACTGTCAATGATGTAGGTGGGAGACTGCTTGCAAGCTGATTCCCTGACAGGCATCAAACCTTATATGAAATCAGTAATGTTGAGGTAGGTCTGCTGCAAAGTCAAACTTGTTAATGGCATAAATATGGCTGAGGGGGAAACACCTCCCAGAGGTGGGAGTCACATTCCCTGGTCTAGAAATGCCCCTTGACAAGGAAGACTTGGACTTTTATTCTCACAGAGTTAATGGATAACTCTGTTTCCATATCAGTTTTAATAAAACAATTGTGGAGGCAGTCTGGTAGCACATTGAAGAAGATTATAGCTATGAGTTCCAGTAGTCGATCACCTCCATCAACATTTACCTTCTATGTGACAATGAGTAAGTGGTTTAGCAAGGAGTGCTGCTATATTACCCCTGAAAAGAAACTATTATCTGATCAACTTTCCTTACAGGAGAAAGTAGCATTTCTTCATGCTACTTTTTCAATTTATCTGTAGAACAAGGTACAGCATAATTAATTCTTAGCACACTCATATTAAAATTACTAGTGTTCAGCCATAGTCCTCTACTCAAATCCAAACTTCCTTTAGAGAGCCGCTTTATGTACACAGAAATGCGCACAAGAGGATGCACTGTTCCTCATAGGAATTAGATATGGTACCACTATAGAAGTAAGAGGCTTCACAAAAATAGGTCAGCCACATACAAATGCTTACCTTCAAATATTAGGCCTCAGAACTCAGTAACAGAATTCAAACCCAAAGTAAAAGAAAAAAAAAACTACATTTTTTTCAGGGGGGCAAGCCCCTTTAACTCCCCAACACTACCTGAAAATCACAGTACAGTGAGAAAAAGGGTAATTTCCCAACTGAAGCACTTCTGTATTCATAGTGATATGGTGGGTATCAGGGAATTTACCCTTTTCCCCACAGTAGTGCCATCTTGGAGTTGGTATATATAACTTGCAGGTAGTGTGGGGGTGCAGCCCCATATAGTGGGTGCAAGCCCTGAAGAAACCTAGATTTTTTTTTTTTTTACATTTGAGTTTTTGGAAACTCGATCATATGGTCTCTACCATATGAATTTTGAGTTTCCAAAAACCTGATAATATGATATAAATATTATATATATATATATATATATATATATATATATATATATATATATATATATATATATATATATATATATATATCAACATGGGAGTGATTAATTTGGTCAAAGCTTCCCAAATGTCAACATCTGTTTTGTCATCACGCACATGGTCAGAGGATCTGTGTGATCAACAGTTTCCAGGGCTGGAGAATATGCCCTTCACCTGGGATTTTCTGATCTTAGAGTTAGTTTACATAATTAGCAGGTAATATGGGGGCACTGGGAGGCTTGTCTTTCCCTTTCCTGCAAAACACAATGCTTTTTTTTTAAAGTTTAAGCTTGCATGACCTGTCAACATGTGTGTTGTCAAACTTTTTCCATCAACATTGATGTCGATGTTCGAGTGCTTTGACATTATTCCATACACACAGATATAGATAAATATAGAAATATCTATTTTTTTATCATCTGCAAAATGATGTTAATTATGTCATGGAATTATTTCCCTTGATTATCTATGCATAATCATCTTAAGTTTGTGTTATGTTGCATTTAACTTTTACTACACTGTCTTGTCTGCTGCTATCTTGGAGCCTATGTCATGTGTGAAAAGGGTCAATCGACCAGCCCACCTACCTAGTAACCAAACAGCAATCAATAAATAAACCTTTACTAGTGATGAAAAGGAACTCTGAGATGGAATGCATTTGTCTAGTACCCTAGGTCTTTGTTTTGAGACACTTATTTAGCATGTACTTACCTAATGTCAAATTTGACATTAAAAATCTTAGCTGATCAAACTTGTGGATGACTTTAAGCTTGGACCAATCATTTTCTGTTCTGAAGATATTCAGATCCTCCAGAAAACCTTACCTGCGATAGACCTGTGGCCTCTGGATCACAGTCTGAAGCTGAATTCCAGAAATATTGCTGCAGTTTTGGAAACAGGAATTATTACTTCTCCATCATATAAATGACAACAATCCTTGAAAAAGACTCTTACTTTAGAGACCAGTCAGTTTCATGGATAAGGAGCTCCCCTCTGAGTACCACATGTCCCCTGCTCTTTGGAAAGTTTTCTACATCAAAAACTGATTAAGGGTATCTCCTTTTTGTCAAAACAGGCCACCATTCCTCTCTTACTCATTAGGGCCATACTGGTTTGCAATGAGCTCTTCAATATATACCTGTCAAAGCACCTACCAAATTTGACAAACCCTAGTGGTTCACCAGTAAAATAATCTAGGTTATAAGCATTTCTACTTTGTGTTGTACATACTTCAGTAAGTGCATGATCCACAAAGCTGTAAATGATTCCTTGATGCCTGATATATTACATATCCATAAAATTAATACAAACACAAATGAGAGATCATGCGTCCTAAATCTATATTGCAAGACAAATAGGCCTTAGCATGACAAATACGTCTCCCGAAGAATTCCCTACCTCTGCAAGAAACTTCCACTTATGTAAAGCAAGTCATACCCTTCACTATTTTAATATCTAACCTAGACAATGTGAAACTGCAAATGTACGCCACACCTTTTCCCACATTACTGGCGGACACTAGGAAGTTACTCATTGGCTGTACCAAAGAGATTGTAGCGCCTAAGCTTATATAGGGTTAACTGGTCTATCAGTGCAACCCATGAAATTATGAACTATAATGAAATTTGTTTTGTATGCAGATGGTCTTTGCTAGTACTGTCTATTCTTATAATGTTCTCAGTGGCTCCTCCTTTTCTATATACTGTAAAGATAAGGTAGCATTTTACATATAGCATTAGAGTTTTAGATAGGAGACAGTTTGGCAACTTGAATAGTTTTTTTTTTTTTAGGAACTGTGTTTTTTCAAAAGAAAATGAAGGTATAACAACTCTAAACTTTGAAAATGTGACAGCTATAGTTTTACCTGATTTAACATATGTTCAGACATGGCCTTGTTCCATTAGACATCAGTTTTCATTAATGGAGGCAAATATCCTTTGAATGTTGTACTCCCCATGATTAAGTTGTCTATATTTTTGCAGCCCAGGTGTAAAAAAACAAAAAAATGTCCAAAAGGTTATCTCCGTGTTTGTAAATGGTGGATCTCCCAATACAGCCTTAAATATTATACATTTAAGTTGTTGCGCATATGGAGTATGAGGGAGTAAATTAGAAAACAATGCCTGCTTCAGTCTAACATGTTATGAGCCGTACATCCCTTTTAAAGAGGTGCTTTGTTAGTGTAGCCCTCAGCAAGTTCTTTTTCTCAATCATCAATTAACCAGCATTCATTCTTTAAATTGTATATGTGGGGTAGTACAGAATGAAAGTCCTTCCCTTCCTTCATAACTCATTTTGTTTTCTTAACATTCATCTATGCATACACTGTAATGCATCACAGATACCCAGAAAATAGTGTCTTCTGGTCTGTTTCATATCCCCCTCCCTTTTCCTTCAGTGCAAGAAGAAAAGCTTTATTAGCTGAGTGAACCCACTGAAAAAGCTGGTATGTCTGCTCATCCTCTAGTTGTCTTAATGTATTATTTTATTATTTTCCCATAACTTGAACTGTCTGCAAGTCTTTTTGGCATAAGATACAAATGTGTGTCAGGAGCCAACTAACAACTGTCTATGCATGTTTAAGGGATCATTACTGCATGTTTAAGGGATCATTACTGTTTTTTTGAATGGCTATGACAATAAAGTCGAGGGCACCTCCAGGTGTTTCTGCAGTTACCTCCTAATGTGCCTCTCAACATCAAATATTGCTTGTTCATATTTGTATTAATAATTCCAAAACCATGCCACAGCATTCCTCTCAACTTCTTCTAGCAAGAAATCTGGACAAAGCCATCAATAATGGGGGGGGGGGGATCAAAGGCCCAAAAATAGGGACATTTTAAATACTGCCCTTACAAACTTAGAAAATGGATAGAACAGGTTTTGTATTAGCATGAATTTTCTGAAGGGTATGAAGTCTTAAACTCAAATGGCAGTCATTATTTTCTGACTTCAACCTTCAATGATTTGCCAGAAAAACACAATCTTATGAGAAATGGACCCAAAATTCTCTTCTTCTTTTGGCTTTTCCCAGTTAGGAGTCGCCACAGTGGATCACCTCTCCACTCATGATTGGCAGTGGAGTTTTTACAGTGTCGACTTGCCAGCCCGGTGCCCAACCTTCTAGAGAAGGCACACACATGCATGCACTCCCACCTAGGGCCAAATTAGATTGCCCAGTCCACCTACAGCATGTGTTTGGGAGGAAACTGGAGCACCTGGAGGAAACCTACGCAACCACAGGGAGGACATGCAGACTCCACACAGAAGGCATCCCAGCCAAGGATCAAACCAGAGAACCTCTTGCTGTGAGGCTGCAACGCTAACCACTGCACCACCACAGCCGCCTCAGAAATGGACCCAAAATATGAGACAAATATCTGGACATTCTGCAAAAATCTGTACAATTGAGAGATGTGCTGCCACATACAAGCTATCAGAATATTTTATCTTGAAGCATGCATGATGGCAAATACAATTGCTTCGATATTTGACCTCTGTCAATGAGTATTTGCTATAACTGTAAGGTGATAACTTCATTTTTTTAAAGGCTGAAGCCACGCCCACTAGGAATTAAAGGTGCACACTCAAAAGAACTATACTGGAGGGAATGAGGTAAGAAAAAAGGAAGAAAAAAAAAACACAGGTCCCAGTGCATGATTTGTGATCTCAATGAATGTCAAAATCTACACCAACTTTACTAGACGTAGTGAAGATAGTAACAGAGATAAAACAACTGGAACTGGGAACTTTAGAAAATGCTAGGAGCAAATTACATAGGAAAAAAATGGGAAATGTGGGATCAATACATACGGAGGAGGAACGAGGTTTAAAAAAAGACATAATTTGAATGAGCTTTGTAGTAAAGTTGTTTCTTGTTTTTAGAAAAAAAAACCAGGTTCTCAGGCCAGAGAGAAATTGTCTCATCTAAAAAAACTGAGAGACTGTATCAACTGCAGTATGCAGTTAAAGACATAGAAATATTTATGGTGGGTCACCTAAGAGAATGTGTCATTAATATGAACATAGGAAAAAAGTGTTTTCTGTAGTGGGTACCACAACATGTTATGCTTTCCTCCCCTTTTTTGTTTTCAGAATGCATACTATTGTGTTTATAACACTGTATTCTAATATAGCATATTGCCAATAACTATGTAAAAGACATGGGCATAGAAACTTGGACAATACTTAAAGGGAAAAGATTACTCATGATATAATATGTGAATGTATGCTGGTCATCACCTACCAAACAGACCAGGAATGCACCACAAAAACCTATTAGAATGTTTAGTAAAACATAGCAGAAACTCAGTACTTTGATGCAATCATTTTTTTCTCAGTAAACATGTTGTGAGTCATACAGTACAATACTAATTTCATGAACTTTAACCGTACTTTGACTTAGGAATGGGGTCCATTCCCATCACGATAGTAGAAACCCCAAAAACCTGGAGAAATTTAAAAAAGTGCAATTACTTTATTTTCATACTGTAAGACATTTCATATTTTAGAGTCATTTGTAGATAACATATATGTGAACCATTCTTATGTAATGCAACTTTAAAATGACTGATGTTACGTTGACTATGCCAAGCTAGCATTAACTGTATTTTGAAAAGAAATGCTAGCATGATCTGTATTGTTGAAATAAAAGGCAAGTGTTTACCATGCAAATATTTAATTCAAGCCCTGGTAAACAGATGATTATCTAAAGTACTTTGTACGTTTTGAGAACTGTTTAGGTTCTTTTGAATTCAATCTATGGAGCCAAGTATCAAATGTAGGTCAGAAGGTGGAGTATAGGCTCTCTACCTACTGATAAAGAGTGGGTCAACCATGGCACTGGAAAATAAATAGTACATTGTTCAAAAGCAAGAGTAGAAAAGCAGACTAGGTGAGAGATATTTGATTGGTTACTAGAAAATGAATAATTCATGAGATATTATTCCATGAATAGCAACCATACAGGTAAAGGAAAATATGGAGGTAATAATTTATTTATATGTTCTTGACAAACTTGTTCCTTTGGAAAAAAGCAACATACTGTTGAGGCTGTAAAGAAACACTCCAGTGAAATAAAACAATGCAAGCATGTTTAGTTAATCAATAGACATGACTTATTTCTTTATAAAATGGGAAAAAAAAGAAAATAAGGTAATACAAGCAATCATGGACAAATACAGCCTATTTCACAGACAGTCAGAGATTTTTTTTTTTAATTGAACCAAATAAAGAATCAAACAACTGGATTGGATATCATTTGTGTGCAACAGATTAGACAAGCTGTTATTGAGTACAAGTATATGAAAAATGTTTGCTAGTTAAAAACAAATGTTTTGGGAAAACAGTTAATTGTTAGCAGCAGTGCTGACATGGAAAAGTGGTGTCATACCTCTCAACTGTACAGATTTTTGCAGTATGTGCAGATTTTTACCTCATATCTTGATTTATTTCTCATACAATTATGGTTTTCTGGCAAATCATTGACAGACACAGCTGTTATTTAATACACTGATAACTCAACACTATTCTGTTCAGCCAATGATCCTCAGAAACTCCTTTCTATCACCCACAAAGTCTGCTAAACTACGAAAACCTGGTTTCTTAACAAAAACCTAATACTAAATCCAAAAAATAAAAACAAACTGTTACTATTTAAACCAAACAAACCTACAATACCCAACCCATTTAATATTGTGTCAAGGGATGGGACTATTATCTCCTCAGACACTCTTACTAAACTGCTAGGTGTAACCATTGATAACAACCTCAAATCTGATCAGCATATAAATCAAACCATTAAAACATCCACAAAAAACTGGACAGTCTATATAAAAATAAACCATTTCTAACCCAACCTTCCAGGATAACTATTGTTCAAACTCACCTACTTCCCACACTATTCTATGCCTCACCCATTTTCCCCAACCTACCTAAAACCAAAATTGCCAAGCTCAACACCTGTTACAATCAAATTGCCAAGTTTGCTACCAGTGCCCCCTACCAAGCCCACCACTGTCGTGCCCGAAAACAACTTGAATGGCTTGAATTCCTTAATCTCCTAACCTTCCATTAACTTTCCTTTACCCACAAACTTCTGCTACTCCCAGATAAAACTCCAGCACTGGCCAATCTACTAGAACTGCAAACTAATTCTAGACATCTTTGCTCTAGTGATAAAAAGATAATTGAGGTCACCAAAAGCAATAACACAGCAGGGGACTCTCTTTTCCCTAATTTCATAGGTAACATTTGGAATGCCCTACCATCTGCTATTACTTCAGCAGACTCAAAGGTTATATTTAAAGGACTCCTCAAAGAACACCTAAAACTCACATATATATGCTCATGCTCCCCACCAGGCTGACCTCTCCAACCATACCCAACCGTTTCCCTATTTTCTTGCTGCCTGTCTCAGCCATACAATTAAGAGGAACTTCAGATTGTTAACTCCTAGCTTCCTCTCAGTGTCACCTCTGTATCTGGCCCCTTAATTAGTACCTATACAGATAGTGGCACTAAAACACTGCTAGGGCACTCTTTTACAAACCTTTTATAATTGTCTTTCTTTCTATATCTTTACACCTGCTTTTTCCTTGCTTTCTTACTTAATTTTTATATTCTACCACTTAACTCTGTTGTTTCACCTGCTACTATACAACTGACTACGTCTAACTTGCACACATTCCAACTGTATAAAGTAAAAATAATGCAACTTGTAAAAACAGAGTTAACCCATGTATCTTATTCTGCATTTCCTCTTACTTATGTCTTGTCTCATGCAAGTCTAAAATTGTAAAAGATGTGCACATTCTATGTAACTATGTTAATTTTAAGTTTTGTGACTATGTAACTATGTTAATTTTAAGCTTTGTATTATCTATATAAATGTGCAAGCTTCTGTATGCTCAAAATATTTGCTTGTAATTTGATCTGTGGAGCTTTTCTCTCCAGGCCTCCTCTGAAAATAGACATGCATCCATTCGGACTTTCCTGCTCAGCAAATGTAAAATAAATAAATTAATTAATTAATAAAACACTGAGGGTTGAAGTAAAAAAAATAATGACAGACATTTGAGTTTCAGACTTCATATCCTTCAGAAAAATTCATGTTAATGCAAAACCTGTTATTCTATCAACTTTCTAAAGTTTGTGACAGCACTATTTAAAAAGTGTCCCTATTTTTGGGCCTTTGTTCCCCCATTATTTATGGCTTTGTCCTGCCTTCTTGCTCTAAGAAGTTGAGAGTTATGAAGCGTGGTAAAGTCACAGCAAACAGTGCTTGGAATTGGAGGGGACAGAAAGAGTGAGGTCAGGACTTTAAGGGTTATATGACTATTACATGTTACTTTAGAGATATGATAATATTTAAGAACAACTCAGATTTGCTTCTTAAAAGGCAGAAAGAGGGAGATACAGAATGACAGAATTACAGATGCATAATCTGTAGGGATGTACTGAATATTTATGTAAACCACATTTATGTTTCCAAGTATCTGTCTAGAAACAAAAGACTTTCCATCAGACATAAATGTGCATGAGCAGTGTTCCTGCTGATGAGTTCTGCAAAGTGTACCAAACTGAAAAGTTACAGATGTAAAGATACCATCTCTTGCCAATTATTTCTTCTTGCTAAACTGTGATATATGCCAAGCCAAGGCATTTATGATGACAGAGCATTCAACTCTCTAGACTTATGTGAGCCAACTGTACTTTTATATGCCTGAAGTTTGAGATGTTCAGTGGCCACAGAAAAGCAAGTTATTGTCTATGTTACACAACTGACAAATACACTAATGTGAGAACTGATTTCATCTTAGTTAGCATGGTGAGAGACAAAGTGGCATATATAAGTGGCCCACAGAATAGTTTAGGAAACAACAGTGCATTTAGAGGCACTCAAGTATATCTGGAGAAGATATTTTTGACTCTAAAGTCAAGGGAGATTTGGAATGAATAAAGTTTGATTACAGATTTAACCTAAATATATAGTTGGAAGTCAAGGCATTCTAATGAGGAAATGGCTTCAAATGATCAGTTATCAATCTTTGCTCTTTAGTGTTGCAGGTGCAGAGTAAGGCATGTATGATGAAAAAGTAATGCAGACTGTGAGTCTCAATTCAGTTACCTAAAAGTCTAGCTAACTAAACCTGACCTGAGGCATAGACATGAGCTATTGGATAGCATCCTATTAACACAACAGTGCTGACATGACTTTGTATTATATGAAAAGTGTATCAACAAAATGCTTTATATGTTGTGACGTCCCCATTCTGTTCCAATAATCAAGGATCCTGAATATTCACCACTGATACTGGAAAGGGATGTTCACTTGGAAGAAAAATGGATACACACAGCTGTCAAGCACAATTTCCCTTAAGTGCACACAGGGAACACACTCAGCCCGGGGTCTGGGTCTCTCTCTCTCTGTCTCTCTCCAGGTCCCCATTAAGGCTTCTCACTGGCACAGCTGCAGAGTTAAGACCACAGCTGAAAATCAAAGTCCTCCACCACTCTTTCTGTGAAATCAGTGCTTTGTGTTCCTGTTCAAAGTAGCTGATAGACACAGTCTTGGAGAATTGATTTTCACACATGCACACACACACCTGGGAAAGGCTGGCTCAGATTCACCTGCTGTGCCCTCTTCTACCTAAGTAGTTATCACTGTCACCAGACACAACAAAGCCAGCTACTTTACAGCTGTTACAAGGGTATTCAATTATATTGAGTGAAATCAATATTAATACCAGTGGTAATGTTCCTCAAACTGCCAGGCTTCAAGAGTGGCCATAGTCTTACCAATAGACATAAGTACTCTCAAGGGTTATAATATTCTCTAAAAGACCAGCCACAATGAAAAGTTTAAATATATTTAATAATAAATAATAAAAGAACATTAAAATATAAAATATCTATTAACAGTAAACTCCAAAGTTTCAATCACAGGAGATATTAAAAATTAACACAGGTGGACAGGTTCACAGTTACAGAAAAACAATACTTAATTAATCTCTACAAAATAACATTCACATTAGGTACTCCAGTCAAGGAAATATTTTTTAGCACTTTCATTCAGAGACTTCATCAGAATAAAATGAAAAAATCTCACTATATTTTCATGGCTGACCTAAAGAATACTATTCCTTAGTTACTTACTGAAGCAAGGCAAGATGACATAGGTGAGATATCCTTCTTTGTTATGATACAAGAACAAACTGCCATGATACTTCAGTCTCAGCTAATATTAAAACATTATTTCTGTACAGAATGACATCACATACATCTGGTCATCTGACTTCTGGTTCCCATGCAACTCCACCCTTTTGCTAGCAATTGCAAGGACTTACCACCTACATGTCAGTAATATACAGACAAAAGCATTGTTCAGATCTGGTGCAGCTTCTGGAAGTTATAAAGCAATTACAAACCTCTACGCCTCCTACAGAGACTAACAAACCATGCTTCTTACAGACATTGCATCTCTGGCTTTATTCAAGACTGATAGATAACATCTTTATGGCCTAGGCCCAGTAATTTAATTTCTTACTATTTTCCAGCTTTTCTCTCCCAGTATACTCTGTTAACATATATATTTAATTCAGTTACAATACAGTCAGAACCCACTGTTGATACATTTTTAACACAAGCAACTTTACAAATCCAATTCCAGCACAAGCATCTGCACAAATCAGTTTGATATTCAAATAACATCTAATTCTTTATTAAATTCCAGATGGCTGTGCTAGCATATGTTACACATCCACGGTTCTACTTCTCCTGGCATAGCTGGCAATACCTCACATTGTCACACATATTCTTCACATATCTGGTGAAAAGTGAAGATTAACATCCAAGCCAAGGTATGCTTGTAGTTTTCATTATGAAAGGGACAGAAGTTTGGAATTACCATTGGGCTATTCCATTTCGTTTGTTAAAGTAGCCAGCAAACCAGTTGATGAATAGGTTTGTATTCCTCCATTTGTCCACAGTGGATTTTGCTGGGTGTCAAAATCCTGGATCACATCTAAGAGGCATAAAGATAGGTGAAATGGTGCTCCACACATTTACCCATAGATGTGAAAATATGAGTGCAACCCATAATGGAATGATAGATTTTGCAGAATCATTTTCATACTTCCAAGGTAGTACTTCAATGACAAGTATTCAACCTAAATATTTGATAAAAATCTGAAGCCAGACGTGTTCTAAATGTCTGGAAGTACAATAAACTTATTTAAATATACCTTCTTCAGTAATATACTTCAACCAAACTGAGATCTACAGAATGCAACATTCACTTTATATTTTTGGAAGATTTTCATGTCTGCAGATCTTTCCAGAGGTCTGTGGAATTCATACCACCTCAGATAATTTCTTATTTGAAGATACACTTGTTTGTTTTCATCTCCACCCAAATATGTTTTACTAACACCAACTCTTTTTCCCCCCAGAACCAACTATAGCAATGAAATTACTACATACAAGTCCAAGTGGAGTGTAAGCTATGTAGATACCTTCGTCCTTTAAAGATAGCTAGTATTTTATATATTTACCTAGCTCTCGTGGCTTCTTTTATTTTCCTTTTTATTGAATCTTGGTTTTTACACTTGCAATGCGTTGTATTCCCTTTGCACCTCCAAAAAAGACACTCTCTCTCCTGTTTAATTTAAAGGTAATCCTTTTTTAATGCATTCCATATTCCATATCTTCCATCCCCTCCATCTGGAAAACACCCCATGTTATACCACTTCACAAAGGTGATTGATCCACAGAACTGTCCAGTTATAGACCCATTGCCATTCTTTCACCACTGGCCAAAATAATGGAGAAGTGCATCCACAAACAGCTACTGCACTGTCTCATTCAGAGCAATCTGCTGGCAAACTCTCAGAACAGCTTTAAGCCATACCACAGCACCACCTCTGCCCTCCTCTCTTTCACCAGTTTTATAAACCATAACCATATTAACAATAAGTTTTCAACAGCCATTTTTCTTCACCTCTCAAAGACCTTTGATATGGTTAACTACCAACTATGCATACACACTCTGAAAATCATTTCCCTACAAAGCCATGCCATTCACTGGTTCCAATCCTATCTGAGTGGTAGACAACAGGCTATACTCTGTCTGCACTCTGGCAGAATAAGCCCTATTACCTCTTAACCTTGGTGTCCCCCAGAGCTTTATATTAGGTCCCTTACTTATTAGTGACCTTAATACTGTCATACCTCCAAATAAGCTAGCAAGTATGACTGGTGCACGGCATGCCCAAACTGATAAATAAACAAAAAAAGAAAAGGCCAGCACTCAGAGGCGAACAATGTTTTATTCCTTTCCCTTCTATTCAGACCGGTTTTGGTAACAATCTTTCTTCAGCGGTAAAACATACATGATACAGGGACAGTTTTATACATATTGTATATCCCCAATTATGACATCACTTCCCCCATTAATCCATTTAAGCTTCCAAACACATATAAATTATTAAACAAAATAAACATTTTAAATGTAATATCAGATGCTTTAGCCAAACTTCCATTAATATCATATGGTTGCTTGTAAAGTTATCTGTTTGTTTGTGTCTTTCGGCTTTTCCCTGTTAGGGGTCGCCACAGCGGAACTCCGGTCTGCTAATGATTGGCAGTAGAGTTTTACGTACTGGCTTACTGGGCCTAATGCACAACCTTCAATGAAGGAATGCCTATTCACGCATGTCTCCAAACAGAAGACGCTTTACCTGAGAATTGAACGGGCAACGTCTAACTATAAGGTGACAACGCTACCGCAGCACCACCACTGCATAAAGGTCCTTAATAAAAAGAAAATCACCCTCATAACTTGTCTTTTAGTCCTGGATGAAATATGGCACCCAACTTAATAATCCATTTTCTTTCCTTCTGGGTTAGTATAGTATGCCAACCTTGCTTTGTTGATCTATTACCTTTTACCTGGTCAATAATGACAAATCTGAAAGAAGCAGTTTTATGTAACTGACAATGTCTATACAATGCATTGGTCATACTTTTAAGACATAAATCACTCAAATGCTCTGAAATACGACTCCTTGGTTGCCTAGAGGTCTGCCCTACATAAAAGGCAGAACATTGGCAAATAGCCAAACAGACAACCCAATCAGAGCTGCAATTTCCAAAAAATGAAATATCAAAAATTTGACCAGTGTTTTTACTGCTAAAAGATGAAGTTTTAAACATATGTTTACATATGTTTACACAAACTGCAATGTCCACAAGGATGTGAGCCAACAAGCCTATCTCCCAATAGGGTTAGTTGATGTTGGTTTATATAATCTAAAAAAGTTTTCTTATAATGCACAAAATAGGAAGTAAGTGTTCTTCCCCTTCTGAAAGAAAACTGGCCTCTGTTAAGCAAACATTGATCCAGATCTGTATTAGCCCGAAGAATATTCCAATGTTTGTTTATTATATCCTGCAATAAATATATATTGCTGCCAAATTTAGTAACCAACCTCATGGTTCCTGATCCATCCTTTTTAGTTTTAGCTTTATATTCCAATAAGCTAGTTCTCTCACAATTGGCTGCCCAATCACTGGCCCTTTGTACTATTATAACTGAAAACTTTTTAAGATGCCAATTTTCTTTCAGAAGGGGAAGAACACTTACTTCCTATTTTGCGCATTATAAGAAAACTTTTTTAGATTATGTGAACCAACGTCAACTAACCCTATTGGGAGATAGGCTTGTTGGCTCACATCCTTGTGGACATTGCAGTTTGTGTAAACATATGTTTAAAACTTCATCTTTTAGCAGTAAAAACACTGGTCAAATTTTTGATATTTCATTTTTTGGAAATTGCAGCTTTGATTGGGTTGTCTATTTGGCTATTTGCCAATGTTCTGCCTTTTATGTAGGGCAGACCTCTAGGCAACTAAGGAGTCGTATTTCAGAGCATTTGAGTGATTTATGTCTTAAAAAATGACCAATGCATTGTATAGACATTGTCAGTTACATAAAACTGCTTCTTTCAGATTTGTCATTATTGACCAGGTAAAAGGTAATAGATCAACAAAGCAAGGTTGGCATACTATACTAAACCAAAAGGAGAGAAAATGGATTATTAAGTTGGGTGCCCTATTTCATCCAGGACTAAATGACAAGTTATGAGGGTCTTTTTCTTTTTCTTAAGGACCTTTACTGGTAACTTTACAAGCAACCATATGATATTAATGGTAGTTTGGCTAAAGCATCTGATATTACATTTAAAATGTTTATTTTGTTTAATGATTTATATGTGTTTGGAGGCTTAAATGGATTAATGGGGAAGTGATGTCATAATTGGGGATATACAATATGTATAAAAACTGTCCCTGTATCATGCATGTTTTATCACTGAAGAAGGTTTGTTACCGAAACCGGTCTGAATAGATGGGGAAGGAATAAAACATTGTTCGCCTCTAAGTGCTGGCTTTTTCTTTTTTTGTTTACTTAATACTGTCATCCCAGATACAATTTGCATCCAATACATTGACGATTCAACTTTGATCTGCTCAGCTGCCTCCTCTATAGACCTCCAGTCCTTATCCCAGATAACCTTCAACACAGTCGAAAATTGGCTCTCCGATCATTGTCTGCTCTTGAACTCTAACAAAAGTAAGCTACTACTTTTCTCCCCCACTCATAGGTCCACTCCACTTTCTTTTACTATAAAATCCAACAATGGTACCATTATTTGCCCAGATGCCCATATTAAACTCTTAGCGGTAATAATAGACAATAACTTCAAATTTGATAAGCATGTCAATCAGACCATCAGGCTGAAGAAGGCAAGATCTCTGTTGTTTTTTAGAAAATGTCTCGCTATGTTAAAGGAGTTTAACATAGCAAGACAGCTTTAAAAAAAGTAACGGAGATCTTCCTTTCTCTGTTGCTTTTTTTAAAGCTTTCTTGCTATGTTAAACTCCTTTAACATAGTGAGACAGTTTCTAAAAAGCAATGGAGATCTTGCATTCTCCGTTGCTGTAAAAAAAAAAAAATAGACTTATACTAATGGAAAAAGTCTGGGCGACCGAACCTTTTTCCGTTAGTATAAGTCTGATTTACAACGTGCACGCTGACCAATCAGCATGCACATTTTGGAATATTAATGGGGGGGGTCATTGTATAATAACTATTTCCAGATATGGCTTCATGCCCATTCATATGCCCAGTGTTATGAGTTTGACACTGTGTAAGGTAGGTAGACCTGTGGCTTCTCATGATGTTGTGTTTAGACTAACTTTGGTAAAATGATTACACCAAAGGATTTAGATTCATTGCTGATACTACAGGGATTACCTAGTCAAGGTTACATAACAGAATCATTGTGTATAGGGAGGACTACTTACTTGGCTAAAGCAGGCCAATTAGTTGAGGTCATTAAGCAGACAAGTAGGTGGTCCTTTTCAGCATATATGTCTTATAACAGATAAGTGCGGACATGCTATCATTGCTACTGAGTTAAGACTCTTTATTCTGTTTCAGGTATGTAGTGAATTGTCATTGTGTGGTGCTCATTCCTAGCACAGGCAGCTAAGACAGCATGAGTGTGGCCAAGCAACCCACACCTGTGTACTGACTCCTAATCATGGCAGGTAAATCAAAGGGGTTGTCTGGGATTTCACTGGGATCAGTTGAGGTCAATAGTGGACTTTATTTTCTCACAACTAGGTCTTCCTCTTGTTTTTTTAATCCGTTTATGGGGACTGATCTTGATTTTATCACACCTCCAGCAGTACACAATCTGTTGTTCAGGATATTTAGAGATTTAGTGATGCTGTGAGGGCAAATTCTGCGTATGATGGTGATTTCAGCTTTAATTGTACCAAGCTTGTGGTGGGTTGGAGCACTACATCTAACAAGTAGTGGAATGAGTAAGGAGACTAATCAGCCATTTCTTAGCCAAGAAATTAGTTTCCTATGCACCTTCTCTTCCTTTTTTTCATGAATTAGTGCTCTCTACTTCAAACTATGTATGCTAATTCCAGGACAAATAATATGTCACTCAGTTTTGTTTCTGATTATGTTTCATACATCTTAGATATATTGCCTCTTCTTTACATTCTCCAGCATGGTCACTACATCTTGCAGCATGAGTTTTTTTTTTTTCATAGAGGAATAATAGACTGCTTGTAGCTAATATTAATGCTTAAAGCAAATCTCTTACCCTAGCATCATTCTGCTGCCGCAGCCAAAGACCCAGAAAATATGTTCTAAATATTATGTCTGCCTGAGCTTTGATGATTAGCCTTACTGCTTTTGCTACTTGTTGTATACAGTCTGTGAGACAGACACAGGTCCAAAAGACACATACCCCCTCCCCTCTCTATCCCACTCTTAAAATAAAAGCACTCATCACCTTGGTCTAGGAGCATTCCATTTAACCTATCAGGGATATAGAAATATCTATGCAAGCATTTCAAGATGAAAATTCTGAACTTTCTCAATCTCTGTACTTTTAAGGGATCAACACCCCCACATCCAAGTAATTGTTTCTGTTTCCTCATTCAGCATTCTGCCACAATTTTTACTCATAGTGTTCGTTGCCTCACTAATATCCTCTTACAAGTCCTTGACCAATGTGGCTACTATCATTTTTTATACAAGCTATCAATACATAATTCTAGCAACCCCACAACTAGTCACATCCACTCTCCTGGAGACAGTTTTATACAATTTATTCCGATTGCTTTCTTATTCATTTCATAAGAATACAACAATGCATGTTTCTGCATTAAAACCTGACGCTGCCTCTTCTTATTTCATCACATTGTTTTATTTTAACATCTGGTCCCAATATTTTAATTCTTTATTCCATTCCCTCCAGGTAAATAACATCAATGCATTCCATGCATCCTCAATTTTTCTCTCCATGAGTAAAATTTCATCATATTTGTCAGCCCTTTCCCTTGGAAAAAGTTATTAACATCCATTGTTATTGTGCCTGTTCTCCTGTTGTCCCTTCCCACGTTAGTTTCACTAGATTTCTTTCTTCCAACCAAAGAAACTTCATTTTTAACATTTAGTTCCATCTGTCTTTATACTGCCTTGTACAACACCTTGCTGCTAAGGTAAGCCTTTGGCAGCCCTACTCTTTTACAGCTGACTCTTGGATTAGGTCTCTATTTTCAGGCTTGAGTTACCTGTTCACACAATTTTCTGAATCTCTCTCACACAATTTTGAAGTTGTATAGTACATAAAAAAGTAAAATATATGACCAACATTCTAGTGGTACCAACAATTTAAAGACAGAGGACACACATCTTTCAACTCCCTTTTTACAGACAAAAATAAATTACCTCATTTGGCAGAATTTTGCAGTATAGTTCAATAAAGTCTGTCTCTGTGTTCACGTGCTAATATTTTTCCATCTTTTTTTAACACTGATTTTTAAACATGTGTTCTTAAGTCATATCCCACATTTCTACTGGAAGTAATAAGCATTATGTGCTTGTTGGTATTCAGATTTTACGCTAATTAGATGTCTACAATTTTGGCTGGATTTACCTACTTTTCAAGGGCCTCTGTACCTATTTTCCATGTTTGCAGGTTGAGAGGTATGCCACCTGGAGTCTCTGCTCTCCTTATCCATGACAGTTATAATCCCTTTTATACCAAGATGGAGTTACCTATTTTGTAGTTACAGTGATATGCATGACCTTCCTCCACTTGTCTACTAGTTTCTCCATCCTCATTTCCAGATTTCCATGGGAAAGCCATTTGTACCAATTGATTTACAACTTCTCCCTGCCTTCAGTGCTTTCCTCAGTTCCTTTAATGGGTTCTCCCATCCGAGGTAAAGGAAACACTTAGAAGAAGTTGTTAGTTTCTTCTATCCTGTTCCCTTAATTGATAGCCTTTTACAATGATTTCTGAAGTGCTACAGTATATTCTCTGCATCTATGTTTGGTCTCTGTTCCTCCCAATCTGTTATTAATGGGACACCTCTGTGCCCTTTTTATGGACTCTGTCTTTCAGTTAACAGTCTCATGGCTTTGATAGTTTCTCCCATATATGTCTAATCATTACACTATGTACTAAAATTCTGTAGCCTACTTTCTGCTCTTCTTCTTCTAACATTTTCAAAGGAAATTCAATTAATAGGTTAGTCTTAGAAAAGCTGAACCAAGAGCAGACATATAAAGTAAACTTTTCAGCATCCCTTTAGTTTTTCTGACAATAAACTAGAAATATTCCACTATATTGGCACCATGTCAGAATTATATTAGAACAGATGTTATTAATTAATGCATCGGGCTAGGATACGGTGATCTAAGATAGCAAGGTGTACTCACATAGAACTGCTTCTTTATTAAGCCTTTACTCATATGTGTTAAGCCCTTCCTGTCACATGGCTCATATCTCTGACTAATGAACTTGCACAAATTCACATACTAAATATGTGAGAGACTGGCTGAACTGGAAGCTTCACATTTCCATTTATAATTCCTAGTTTTTGTCATGTTTTCAGTGTTCTGCAGTTTTTTCTGTTTTACATAATTGGCACCCATTTATGCATCCACTCATTATAGTGGGCATAACCTACCTCACATTGCCTGGTAATAGTGTTGATTCTATAAAGCAGAAGCTAAATACTTTTGAATGCAAGATCAGGACAAACTTCATTACAGAAATCTCAAGTCCTTATGGATAAGAAAGAAAGAGGACCAGTTTTACATCTGTACTGGATAAATCTCAAAATGTTAATGAGAAAGAGGAACAGTAACACTATTGTCTGTCTAGGCAACAAGAACTGCTCAATTTTTACATTAATAAGATGAAACATTGACATGTGTCAGCCCAGGTTGCATTTAATTTAAAAAAATGTTCAATATGTTAATACTGAAATCTCTATATACTGTAAGAGTGGTACTTGATTATATATCTATTGAGATACTTGATTATATATTTTATATATATAGATATTTATATATATAGATATATATATATCTATAGATAGATCTAGGACATTTCACTGAATGCACATTTCACGGAAACGCATATCACTGAACACAAATCACTGAAAGCACAATTCACCGAAACACATTTCACCAAAAGAGGTATATGGCCTTGTCCCCACTGTAGTGCGACCCTGGAGTTGGTATATATAGTGGGGGGTGTGGGGGGCAGTACCCCCCATATATTTAAAGTATATATCGTGTTTGGATAAGAGTAATATATTGCAATTGCAATTATGCATGCATATAGTTTAACACATTTAAAATATGTGGGGGGCTAAGCCCCCCCACACCCCCGATGTGGGGGTGGTGCCCCCCACACCCCTATATATACCAACTCCAGGGTCGCACTGCAGTGGGGACAAGGCCATAAGTCATTTTCGGTGAAATGTGTTTCGATGAATTGTGTTTTTGGTGAATTGTGCTTTGGGTGAAAAGTGCATACTAATTTAACTTTCAGTGAAATATGCATTTGGTGAAATGTCCTAGATTCATATATATATATATATATATATATATATATATATATATATATATATATATATGATGAAGTAAAAATAAATATTGAAGGGTGTGTGAAGTGCATGCATGCAATAAACAAGCTTATTTGACTCACTTATGTATGAACAAATCAGAGAGAACCTAGTCAAGTTCAAAATCAGGTCAATTAAGGCAAGTATCAACAATGATATTGTGAGGATTTTTATTGACCAGGACCTCAATAGCCTTCTCCTCAACTCTGGAGTCATATGGTTTCTGTATTCACAGTGACAGATTCTATTTAACATACAAGATGTGACAGATGATGTTTCCAACAGGTTTCCAGTGAGACAACAGTACATATATGACTGAACTCATGCAAGACTTCTATTTTTTAGTAATTGTTTATTTTTCCAACCAATAAAATTAAGCTTTAATTATGCCTTGCTATGTCTAGGCAAGTCAAATATTGTCTTCTATCTCAAAAGAATAATTTCCTTTCTTATAACCATTTGCCTCCCCAATATTTCCAACAGAGTATTCTGTAGGACATTTTTAAAATCTACAAATTCGTTACACTCACAAAAACATGTTCCCAATTATCTCTTTCTTCCCCATCACACCTCCAACATTTGCTGTCTATCAAGGAAAAATTCTTTGGAGTTTGCTGGAGTATGAAAATGCCTATGCAAATACTTCCTAGTAAAAATCCTAAACCTTTGGGACACTGTTGCATACTTGGGAGCCATATATATGCCCTTCCATTGTTCCCTTGTAAATTGCTTTTCAAGTCTCTATTCACAATCTTTTCTAAACTTCTCTTGTTGATTCTTATAGTTATCATGTAATATTCTATATGCCCTACTAATTATCCATTCTAATTATCCATTTTTAACAGCTGCTTCTTTTCTAGAGTCAACTAAAATCTGTACCAAAGCAGGTCTTTCACTTAGGATCCTTTAACCCTTTATGTTTGACTTTACTTTGATATCAAACCCTGGTAGGGAAGGCCGTCTCCAACCTGCAGTCCTACCTTCTTCTTGTCTTCATCTCACTCTGTTACCATTTCTTCTGTAGTTAAAAGCTTGGTTCCTTTTCCAGTTTTCTCCAGTAAATTTGAGCTCCATCTTGCCTGTTTTTATACCCGTGCTTGCAATCATCCCTATTGGCAACATCTCATTTCTCAATTTGCATATTGGCCTAGTTCTTAGAATTTCTGCAAGTTTATGAACATAATCTTCTGAATGGTTGTTATTCTTCTGAAGGATCCGCATCTCAAATTCTACTCTCTCCTTATTTCTTGACCCCCCCCTCCCACCCATGATCATCCCGTTCCACTCCGAATTATAATCCCCTACTTGTGTTATGTAAATTAAAAACTGATAATATGGTTTGATTCTATTAATATATGTGTGTTTAAGTCTGAAGTGACCATTTAATAAAGGTGCTTAAAAACTCAAGTAACAGTTCTAAAATAGTTTAATTGATGGCTAGTTCTTAGATATGGTATTTTCAAACCTTTACTACAGCAAAAACAAACTAGACTAACTGATTTATGGAACAAAAGGGAAGATAATTTTCTGAAAGTTTCATTGTTAGTCTTAGATTTCATCTGTAATATGAATATTATATTGATAAACCACATTCCAAGCACAAGTTGCACTTTTAACATCTTTATGAATTCTCAACCAATGCTTTGTGATATGGGAGAGAATTACACTAACAATGATGTTCTGGTTTAAAATGGATATGATTAATAAAAAAAACAGTACTTTTTGTGTAATGGTGATCTAGTCAAGTATGGTTAGATGATTTGGCAATACTCTATTTAATACATTCTTTTAATTTTTCATGTGGAGGATATACACAAGCACCTTCTTAACCAATGTAACTAATTTCAAAGTTACATGTTTTCAGGGTAGACTAGTAAAAGTATCATTCCATTAATTGGCTGTATAATGAATTAGTTTCTACTAGCTGTACTTTATTGATGAAAAGGATTCACTTGCACAACAGAATGCAATTTAAAAGTCTTGTGTAATTCACAGCAGCTCATAGTTGAGGGGATGATAGTGTAGGAATTATTAGGGACTGGAGGGTGTTCAGTGTGGTATTAGGGATATTAAAATGTGCAGATAGACTGGTAGTATGGAAAATGAGAAGATGGCAGAAAGAATTAGCTACAGCAGTGAGGTAGAGTAATATTCATAATACTGCATAGTGAACAACAGCAGTCAGCGTACTTACAGAGAACACATATTATGTCAATGTGCAGAGGTGGGTAGAGAACTTGTCAGAAGAAAGCAGTCACATGATAGGAGCTATGCAGTAAGTGACCTCATTTTATACATGTAAGATATGTAGATCAGCTGATAGAACTTACTGAATCTATGAGTAACACTGAAGCAATACCATTAAATGACAGAATATCTGAAAAAAAGCATTAGATAATGAAAACTGTTGGAAACACACAACATTGCAGGGTTGTTCAACCTTTTTCACTCAAGGGCTACTTATCATACAGTTCAGGGGCCACTTACCATTCTTGGCAAGGTTTTGGGGGCCACATTACCATGCCTAACTTGTATCTGTTGATTTAAAACAGTTTGTTGCAGGACATACCAAGGGCTAGATAAAATGTTTTGTTGGCCTGGATTGTGGTCCTAAGGCCACTTGCTGGATACCTCTGATTTAGAGCATTACAACAATGCTTAAATAACAAGGTAAATATGTGATGCAACTCAAAAAACAAAAATAGAAAATAGAAAAATATAATATAAAAACACAGAAATCCTAAAACTTAACTGAGCAATCATTTAAAAATATAAAATTAAATTTAGTAATCTGATACTTCCTTAATCCTTTTACAAACGGACTGTCATAATTTCATTGGTTTGCTTTGAAAGCCATGTGATTTGTAGGCACAAAAACATTATTTATAGAATCAATTCCATTGACTCCATTACTAAAACACCCAGTTCTAGTGGTATAGTTAATTGTATAAGCACTTTCATCAAAACAACAAGCAATATCTAGAGCAGTTAAATTAACATACCAAGCAGTTCCATTTTATGAAGAAATACCACATTAAATAAAACAATAACTGATAATCAGAGAAAAAAAAAACATAAAAAAATTGAGTGTTAATCTAAGAAACAATTGTAACAGAAAACATTTATGTGTGGCAATTTGCCCTGCACATCCCTGACTTGATTTTCCCCCCTAAAATCCTATTCTGCAGCAGTGCACAATAGCAAACAAAGTGAAATATTCTACTAAATGATTACAAGCAATATAACAATATTTGACTATTCTGAAGACTACAAGAAAAAAAAAAGGAGAAAAAATGCATTCCATGAAATTATTTATGAAAATGGGAATCTATGAACAGCAGCTCTCCCAAAGTCACTAACACACTTTTATGTTTTGGGTAAGACTTACAAACATATGTTCACTCCAACATTAAAAAAATCATATTGTTATTAAATTAAAGTTAAAGACATAGATTAAGCAATCAATTGCAATTGGTGTGTTCTGCAGAATTATCATATCATTTTTGTTGGTAGAATGACCTTGTGTTCACAGGGGTCCCCCCAAGTACTCTGGTTTTCTTATATATGTGAAAGACAGGCAGCAGGTAGATTGGTAACTCTAAATTGGCCATATGTGTTTGTGTGTGTGTGTGTGTGTGTGTGTGTGTGTGTGTGTGTGTGTGTGTGTGTGTGTGTGTGTGTGTGTGTGTGTGTGTGTGTGTGTGTGTGTGTGTGGTTGTGTGTGTGTGTGTGTGTGTGTGTGTGTGTGTGTGTGTGTGTGTGTGTGTGGGTGTGGGTGTGTGTGTGTGTGTGTGTGTGTGTGTGTGTGTGTGTGTGTGTGTGTGTGTGTGTGTGTGTGTGTATGTGACTGTCCCCTGCTTTTCAAATTACTTCTGTGGATGATGGTGGCTGCTAACCGAGTTGATACAGGAGTAGACTGTAACTCAATAGCAAAGAATGGTTGTATGGAAATAAATAGTTACAGTGCAGGTAGTGTAGAAGGTAACCTTACAGAATGTGAAATGGAACACAATACTTTCTTATGATTACCAATGATATCTATAGCAAGTCAGACAAACCTTTGAGTGGAGTGAAAAAGGCACTAAGTCTAAAATCTAAGTGAATATTTTAAGTGTGTCTGTCAGGTGGCACCTGTACAGTGAAGTAGCTACCATGTGACAGCACAGTCACTTGGTTAGGCAACATGAAAGACCCTACATATACAATAAATTTCGGGGCTAGGAAAAACAGATGGCTCAAAAAGGAGTACCTGATTTTATATGTGAGAATGATTGCAGAACAAGTATATAAGGCCTATATGAAGTGACGATAATTCTGTCATTTAAGGTTGTTGGCTATAAACTAAGTACAACAGTGTCAGAATTAGGACTTTCAACAGTATGCAAGGCAGCAAACCGGTCTGCTGATAACAATCAATAGCAGTAATGTAAACCATCAGTAGATCATTAAACAGAATAACTTTTCAAATTCACTGTCAGTTAGCAGCTAAAAGCAGTGTACCAGTCATGCATGTAGTAAAAGGCTGGCACAAGCCCTAATCTGACAGTTTATATCACCACCAAAACTTGAGCAGACTGATTTTAAACAATATATAGTTCTAATAATAAATCAATATAACATAACAAAGAAACAGCTTAAGCAAAGCTATCTGATAAATAAATGAATTAATAAATATGAAAGTCATGGCAAGATATGAGTATGTAGAGCAAAACAACAAACAGAAGTAGCATAATGCAAACAAGCAAGCTGAAGACTGAGTAACTAACTCTGTAACAGTGTAACTAGATTATAAAATGAATAATACAAGGCCAAAGACTGTCTGTGTCTCCTCTCTCTCTGTATGGTGGTAGACAGTTTCCAGAAAATGCAGAAAGCAAAACCAATGACAGAGGTCTGCAGTATCTGTTCAGTACTCCAAATTTAGAAATGACACACAGTTGAAAACCTATGATGTATCATCATGTTTGGTGCATTGAAGGGCTAAATTTCAAAACAGCTGACTCATGGGAAATGGGAGGTGCAAAACACATCAGGAGTCAACACCTTGGCACTTGTACTGGATAAGGGAATCTAGATTGCTCAAAATTCTTTCAAGCATACACATTCATGCTCTGAAAATCATGTGGCTGTCTGTGAACTTCCTGCTCTCCGTTTTGTTTTCATTTGTTTTTCAACTACTGAGCTATGGACTGTATAACCTACTGCATTCCATAAACAGATATCTACTTGGAATTTCATTTCTTTGTGACTATGAGTTATTTAAGTTTGTGAACTTTTAGTTTTCTGATTTTTCTTTTTTATTGTATTACTCATAAAATTTAATACATGTATATTAACCTTTTTACATTTGTATATTGGAATGTATTTTATTTATGCATATTTTAGTTACTTTTTCTTAAGTTTTGTTTATCATTTGCTTATTTGAATTTCTCTTTTACAAAGGTTCTTATGATAAGGACTGTAAGGCTGAACTGAGATGAGTTGCTGCTTTGATTTGTGTTTAATTACATTCTAGCTGCTTGAATCATTGAGTAGATTTCAATGTAATGGCTAAGAAGGGCTGCCAGTGATGGGGGGGGGGGGGGTGCTACCTCTCTGTTTTTAACTTGTATAATGGTGCAATGTCTTTGAATTTTCAGTTCTTTGCTCACTTCATAACCAAAATCTAATCTTGTTTGCAGCTCAGTTGAGCACATATCCAATGCCATTCACTTCAGCAATGAGCAGATCTTCACTGGAGATTGTAACAGCAGCAGAGGTTAACATGCATCATCATGTAGGAATGTCAACTCTCAGGGGCATCACAACTAAGTTTCCCATTACTGGCTATAACTCAGTGGTATGAAACTACTGTGGAGTTAACAGTACCAAGTATGACCATACATGGTGGGCACACACTACATTTAAACATCCCCCATTTACTTATTTATTCTTCCCTGACACACTTCCTAATACCCCCTTAATATTGTTCCTTTTGTACACAAATGTTGAGGCACATCCCAATTTAGCTGTCAAATGTATAGAAACAAATATTCCATTCCAGTTTACCATCATAATATTTTTAATTTTGTTTACCCTATGATCAGAATCCAATACCATAGCTTTAGAAAAACGGTTGTGTGTTTCTTTTTTTTTATTTCTAACAGTTGGTTAGCTAATATACAGTGGTTACCTTCTATCTAAAAACATTTTCTTCATCTACCCCATTTCAATGTGTAAGGTCCCATCATTAGTCACTAACATGGGTAAAAGAGAAAAAACAGTGTTTGATTAATGTATTGTACAAATTCCTCAAACTTCTTTAACGTGCATGATGAATTATTGTAAACATGTTATCCTAAAATATCATTTTGCCATGGGACAGAAAACACTACCAAATATTTTCCTGTATCCACATTATTATATTAGCAATACTGAGGCAGATGATGCCTCTACAGCTATGCCCTTGATCTGCTGCAATACTTCACTATCAAGGTATACAAAATTGGTGTACAACACCATGCTCAAGCACTCCTCTATGATATGATAATTGTATCCTAATGATTCAGGGACCCATCAGAAAGAAGTATGTGATAGAACCATTCCATTCCTACATCATGAGAAATCACAAGAAACAAATTGTTTACATCAGTTGTCACTAGTAGGCAGTGTTTCCCAAATTTAGTCATGGCCAATTTTGATAAAAATTCCCAATAATTATTGAAAAAACTTGGCAACTTGCTACATTCACAAAAAAGCATGTTCCCTATTAAGTCTCAGTTTCCCATCTTGTCTTATCCATAGTAACTGAACCTTGTCCAAGATCATTTTGCATGTGTGTATGCACAAACATGCATGCACACGCACACACACACACCCACACACACACACACACACACACACACACACACACACACACACACACACATACACACACACACACACACACACACACACACACACACACACACACACACACACACACACACACACACACACACACACACACACCAGGACAACCTCTTCAAGGCAACACAAAGCCATCAGTCATATCAAGCTGTCACACCAAAATTACAATTGCTATTTTTCCTTACAATGAACCAGCCACTAAATGTATGTATGGTAACAACAGTTTTAAGCAATCACTCTACAACCAGTGGAGGCCATCAACTGAGATATCACAAGGTATAGAAACATATGCATATACTAATTAACATGACCACTGTCCACTGAATAAATTAATAAACTATTTTACTTCTAAAAAAATGAAGCAATGTGCTCTATAAAATCAAATATACAATGATCTGAATGCTTGCACACAGAAATATAAATTAAGTTGGTTTTAACAAAGAGATGGCATATGAAAGTAATATATTTATTTGATGTTGTCACTACCAGCAACTGACTATTGTGTTGAATTATATCTGTCTCTAAAGTGTACATGTTGAAATAGCATGTGTACATTCTCAAAGGTAAATAGTTCCAGGCCTGAGCTTCTGTGTCAGAGCTTCAGTCCGCTGGGCACTATTCAAAAACAAGACTAAAGCTATTGATGTGTGTTTAACAAATTTGCATGTTCAGTATTTTCTGTTTGGCTTTAATTTCTAATGTAAATTTTCCAATTATTATAGCCATAGAACGCTGGGGTGGGGAACAGCCCTAATCAAGTAATGCATACTTTGACGTGAAGTAACAATTCATGGAACATTAAACTCTGGTGCATATCCAGAGAAATTAATTGTATTTATTTATTTATTTATTTATTACATTCATTTACCATGCTAGTTCAAATAGATAGAAAGCTACCCCTTTTCAGTGGAGGCCCATGGAGAAAAGCTTCAGAAAAACACCACATATTCTGTGCGTGTCACTTTTTATTTGCATTCTCTATATTTTGCATGCAACATTTACTGAAAGCAAGAATCATCATTTTTATCAAAAAATACATATTTAACTCACCTCAATACAGCTTTGCTGTATGATTTACTGAAAGACAACAACAAACTTCACTCAGTCTGCTATGGATATCAACAGCAGAACACAAAGTTATTTATTCAATAAAATACCTTAGCATTCAGTTTGATATCATGCTAACAAATTACTGTATGATTAGTTAATCACTATTCAGCTCAAACCTCCTTTGCCCACTGAGTCAAAACAATCTTTAACAAATTCACTATGATGCACTAGACAAAACATTATTTCCTAAACTCCTATACACCAGCTTGGATGTCATCATACAAAGCAAGCTTTCATTTGAACTGCTGTTTGTTTGTGGGGCTTGCATTAGCAGCAGTTATCAATATACCTTTTAAAAGTCAATAGGATGTTTGCAATGTAACTAATTTGTAATTTTTCATCTGATTCCATCTAAAGATGATTATTCTGCCAATAGAAATCACCTGGCCTTTATATTTCTCTAGAACTCAGTTTAAACTAACTGAGCATGCTTTGACATGGCAAGAAGAAATATATGACACAGAGATGCAATCTTTGTAGCTGATCCTGTACAGTCTGGAATGCTTTAAATTAATTCCGTAGGAAGGAGCAAAGACTATTTACTTTTCAGTTTTCATGTCTAATCTTTCTTGATGGATAATTGAGAGTTCAGGTGAGATATTAGCTGGATACTAAATATCACCAAACAGAATCTAGTAATTTTTTTGACTCTCTTCTGAAATAGACATCCTCTTAAACTCTTTATCTTCCAAGAATCAGCCTTCACTATGTCCTTCTTTCCCCATCTCTTACTCTACCTTACTCCTCCATCCACCCCTTTCCCACTTTAATAACTGCTGATCTACATCCTTATCATTGCTGAATGACTGCCATCACTTATTTCAGGCACAACGCTTCAATGTTGTAGAAATTTACATATTGTATCTAGTCTATCTCTTTCTTAATATAGCTTCATCTGACTTTAAAAGATTTCCATTCTTTTCTGTCAACTATCCTGCATTGGTTCATGCTTATTTGCTTCACTTCATTTTTTGGAATCAATAAGTCACCTGCATTTTCTGAACATTTGCAATGTGCTGCATATGCTTTGTTTTACCGGAGGGTATCCGCTGGACACGCGACTGAAAATAAGGCTTGCTCACTTAGACAATATTTCAACAAAATATAATTTACATTAATGAAACATAAATTCCCTTTTTCTCATTTAATCACAGTGATTTTCTTTATTTGTGTGACTCCTCTAAGTAGAATAATATTTAATGCTTTACACGTTTTCCATTTATTATGCAAACTTCTCTCAGCAAGAGTATTTATCAATCATGTTATGCAGACTCATACTCCTTGCTCTCTAGGTTCCATGATCTACACATCCTCTGTTAATAAGTAATCAGTTTTTACTTGACCTTCTGATCTGCAGTTGTCTTTGGCATCCTTAAAAATAGATTTTACTCAAAACAGTTTAAGTATTTCTTAATACCTGCAGAGCACTTTGTCTCTGCATATTTAAAATGCCAGTAATATAAATCAAATATTTGTAGATTAAACACTTGCATTCCATTTCAGAATACAAGTCACGCAAGCTTGAAATGTTCCAACTTAATATGAATAATTCTGAAACTACATGACAGGTGAAGCAAAAAAGAATCACCACCAGAACAAATCACTTACAGGTGGCATTAACAAGTTATTGCATCAAAATAAAATAACTTTGCAAGACTGAAAAGCAAATTGGGGATTAAATCATGAAGGACACATAAAAAGATCTTATTCACTTTGTCATAAAAATTTACTTTTTAAGCAAAGTGTATAGTTCCAATTTACTTTAGCCATGTCCATGGACTGCTGCCTTTGCATTGTGCTATATCCATCAAGATCACTGTAGTACTATTTAATAGAGCCTTTTTACTGTTGTACTGCGACAGTTGTTTCAGAATTGCTCTCTCATATAGCATTGCTGAACAGCTCCCAGAATGGTTTAATATGTATATGCTGCATTCTTATTCTGTTGGATATATGCTCTCTAGAATAACTCTACACGCTACACGATCATTTTTGTTTACTTATATCCTCTGTTTCTATGCTCATGCAATTTACATGGCTGTTTGGATATCTGTTATTTGGATACAGTTTTATAACATCAAAAATGTGCATTCTGAAAACATTTAAAAAATTGGTGCAGAAAAAAATAATACATTATGATGAACTCCCCCAGAAGCATTTTTTTAACCATGTTTTTATTAGATAGCTGAGCAGCCAAGTGCTCCAGATTGCATGGAACACTCCACATTTGATATCGATTTACTCCACTTTTCCTCTGCTCCACATTGAACAGTGGTGGCTGCACTTTGTGATTTTTGATTACCTTGTATACTGCAATTACAGCCAATTGGAATCGCATTATGCAAGGCAAGCAATTAACTGTTCTTGAGGCAAAGGGAGTCAGTTAGGAGGCAGAAAATGTGGCCAGTTGCATGCCACTTGTAGTTTTTGCTCAACTGCAATAGCTTCTAAAAGGCTATTGCATGATACATAAAGATCATTGAGCTTGGATGGCAAGTTTTTCAGCTTACTGCATGGCATATTGGACAATGTTTTCTGCACTGCAAAGCATTTATTTGAATGTTTGTTTGCTCCATTCATGGACAAGAGAGACAGAGCACAGAGACTGAATGAGGAGATGCTGGCTGAATGGGAGTTGCTACTGGCAGTGCAGCACATTACGTACAGTGACACCAGACCACTAACAACCTGAGGGAAAAGAGCTTACAAAAGTGCAAAGATTTTATTTTATTGAGTTGGGATGGTCAGGGTGATGCTGTTGTTGCTGGGAGCTATAACCTTGTCTTGGATTATTTATTTTTTTGTTCCTGATTGCATTTGGGGTTGTGGACTACTGGATTTGAGGAGCTGCAATTCTTTTGTCCCCTTACTGGGCAGAAGTAAGTAGCCAAATGTGTAGAGTGGCAGATAATTAAACATTCCCTTGGATTCTGTATGCCCTGCACGGCGTGCAGGATTAGTGCAGGAGCTCTAGCAGGCAATATGTCTGCCGTGAAATCCAGAAACAGCCTGCAGGGGTATGCATGAGCGCTCTTGCCCTAGTCCTGCATGGACTAAGCCCCTGTATGCAAATCACCCCATTTGCAGGAGAAATCCACGCAAATATGGTGAATTTGTGATCCAGGAAGCTTGCAACCGGCCATGCAGGACTAGTGCAATCTATAGAAATGTACTGTGTTAGTAACCGAGTACATTTCTGCAAAATCTAAAACAGAGCTGTGACAGCTCCAAATAAAGGCTGTATATCAATCAGGAAGCATGCCAATGCCATTGGCACTGCAAACAGCCTAAAATATTAAAAAAATCAACTTTTATTTTTTTTAGCTGATCTCGGCTGTTTAAGCATAGGGCAGCAGCGCGCAAATGGGATCGGGGGGAAAATAATAAAATAAACCTAAAATCAGCATTCTATCTAAAATCACTATTCTGCCATGCAAGTCAATGGCAGGCAGAAGACAGCATGGCCAGTGAGTAGTGGTTGCTAAGGGGGAAGGCTCAGTGTGAGACATGTAACTATGCATTAGCAGGCAATCCTATGCAAATGAGGGGAATTATAGTGCATCCCAGTTTTCCCCAGCATACTAGTCAGGTCCCAACAGTGTAAGAATAGGAATAGCTTGGTGCAAGCCTAGGAGTTAGCTGACATCATGGGGGTGTGTGTCAGGCATACTGTAAGTGGATTGGAGCCCTGTGGCTCAGGTTTGTACCTAGCTAAGCACAGCTAAGCAAGGGGGTGTGTCTGACTCTGCCTAGCACTTCTTACATTGCCTAAATGGGTGTGCTCGCTGCGCACCGGGTTTTAAAAGTTTTTAAAAAAGTTAAACTAGGAAATAGCAGCTCTGTGCACATTTGAGCACTCAGTTTGCACGGCGTGCCCCTGGGCTTAAACTGGAAAGCAATCGGAAAGGAAAACAGCAGAAGGAAGGTAATCTAGGAGAACTAGCATAGCTGGCAGGTAAAATGTATAAGAATTAGCCAATTACACAGGCAGCAGACCAGCCCAGCCCAGAACACTACTATGAGCTATGCAAACACCTTCCCCTCTGGTGTTTCCCACACTCTACACCACCAGTATAAAGAAGCGAGGAACTTTTAACACTCAAATCAACAAAATAATATGGACTGCAATAGCTATCATACAACAACTTGTGGAAGAGGCTGAGGGTGGTGAGGATGTGAATGCTGTTGATCAACACATAGTGAGGAGATGGAGAAGAGTGTACAGACCCAGGGTAATCTACCAGGGGCTACATGAGCTGGAGATAGTGGAGTGCTATAGGGTGGACAGGAGCTGTGCCGGCCATGCCTGACACACAGAACAAACAGAGGGGAACCCATCCAAGTGGATACCAAGGTATGTGTAGGCCTAAGAATACTAGCTACAGATACCTTCCAAAGGCCAACTAAGGATATGATGGGGATCTCACAGGCATCAGTATCCAGGGTACTCCACCAGTTCCTGGATGCCATGTCAGCACATGTCGGTGAGCACGTATATTTCCCCAACACCTGTGAGCCGTAGGCCAGCAATATGCAACTGTTCCACCAAATAACAGAATACCCTGTGGTAGTGGGGGATATAGACCGCACGCACATATGCATCAAAGCACCACCCAGTGAGTGGGGTAGGGTCTATATCAACCGCAAGAGCTTTCCCTCCATCAACTGCCAGGTTGTGTGCGAAGCCCAGGGCATAATAATGAATGAGTGTGCTATTTGCCCTGGAAGCTATCATGATTCCCACATCTGGCATCTGACACAGTTGTACTAGAGATATGCCAATGGGGACATCCCTCACGGTCACCTAGTGGGGATGCTGGAAACCCACTGGAGCCATGGCTGATGACACCCATCAGAAATGCACACGCAAACAAGAACTCCATAACGAGGCACACCCACAGACCAGAATTATAGTAGAGTGTGTGTTTGGGATGCCCACGTCATAGTTCCGGTACCTGGACACATCCGATGGAGCCTTGTAGTACTCACCAGCTACTTGTACCCAGATTGTCCTCATATGTGCCATGTTAGACAATATGATCATGCAGAAACAGCTGCAGCAGGAACAGCACGGGGCAGGGCCACACAGCCTCACACAATTGCCAAGGCCTGCACAGACACAGAGTGACTAGGAGGAAGAACAACCTGAGCCTGCCCCAGTAGGCAGAAAGAGGCATGCCCAGTATGTCCTGGCTTTGGCAAAGAGGCAATGCATAACACATACACTGACACAGGAGGGACCCAGGGAATGACACCTCTCTGACTCTCACATACAGTAAAAGGGATGCCAAACACTACACTACCTGTGCTCAACCATGTGTAGGGAGTGTACTATGTACATTCTACATAGACAGCCCTGCAGCACCACCCTCAATACTGGGAAACCCACAAGGTAAGTGACTCACACATGCCAGTCGGGGGGGGTCCACATATCTAGCAACAGTCACAGCCAGCAGGACAGGTGTAGCCAAACACAAACAAAGGCTGTGCTATGGCCTCTGAATGATGCTTATGGTAACCTCCCCCCAGGCCTACACAGACAGACTACAGCAGGTCAGGCAGTGGGACGTTAGTTCTGAAGGGTAGGAAGTCAGAAACTAATATGTAGGTAAATCAAAGCTAAGATCTGTAGTACACTGGTATGCCTCTAGTCAGCATGATAGGTAAGAATACAGAATGAAATGGAATACCTGACATACCAGCACAGTCATAGCAAATGTGTACAAGTGACAGGTGTGCCCCCCATCCTACATAGTAATGTAATAACAGTCAGGTGTGCCCCCAATCCTGTGTAGAAATGTAGAAATAGTCAGGTGTGCCCCCCAATCCTATGTAGTAATGTAATAACAGTCAGGTCTACCCCCAATCCTGTGTAGAAATGTAGAAATAGTCAGGTGTGCCCCCCCATCCTGTAATGTAGTAACAGTCAGGTCTACCCCCCAATCCTGTGTAGACATGTAGAAATAGTCAGGTGTACCCCCCCCCATCTTACATAGACATGCAGTAACAGTCAACTGTGCCCCCCCCCAATCCTGTGTAGAAATGTAGAAATAGTCAGGTGTGCACCACAATCCTATGTAGAAATGTAGTAACAGTCAATGCCAAATGATCAACAGATACCCTGCAGAAACAGTATACTACCTGGAGGTGTACAACACAAAGGTCTGCACTGCAGTATAAACTCCCTGGACACAATCCACACATTCAATACAATGGGGCATACTGGGCATGCTCACACACTTAGAGAAATGAAGGCCATGTCAGTCAACATACTGAAAGGTCATACTGGACATGTTCACACACGTAAACACATGAAGGCCATGTCTGCAAACGCCAATGGACCAGACATATCTGGCAGTCGCAGATGTTAGTGCAGACACTCCTCACTATGCACCACTCATGCTTTGCATAAACAGTGGATAGGAATACAGACATTTATCTAAGGACAACACACTATAATAAGCCAAAGGTAGACATACATAGATGTGTGGAAGAGGGTGACTGTGACAAGGAGCCATCCAGGCCTGTCCTACCCAGCACACAGCCAAAGGGCCACAATCACATGAGGGTCAGATGTCACTCACTGTAGATAGTAGCCAATGGTATCTGTCAGCAGTACCGACTATGTGGTGCAAGTGCTAGCTGTGCTACATGACTGTACAAGGGAGTAGGCATCTAGCAGCTGTATACACGTACCTGTGAAATATGACCCTGTGTGTTCTAGCATGCGTTTTGTCAACCTCTACATGAATGGGTTATGGCCCATGCGCACACACTGCCCTCCCCATAGCTCTACTATGAAAAGCCTGCTGAGGTCATCCACTGTGAAATGCACCTTTAGGGAAGTTGTAGCCCTGTAATCTTTATGGCGTGTTCTGTAACTGCATACTGCTGTAGTGTAATAACATAGTTAGGTAGAAGTTCTTATCCCAGACTTGGCAATTGTGTGTGTGTGTGTGAGAGACTCTGTCTGTGTAGAAAGCAATACTATTTAGGGTAGTCACACTCCCTACAAATCAAATGCTCTACTTTGGCAAGGCTGCTGATGTCATCCACCTAGAAATACACCTCTGGGAAGTTTGCAGCCCAGTAATCTCCATAGTGCATTCCATAACTGCATACTGCTGTAGTGTGATATAATAATTAGATAGGAGTTCTAATCCCAGACTTGGCAATTGTGTGAGTGTGTGTGTGCCTCTCTGACTCTGTCAGTGTAGAGAGCAATGATTTTTAGGGTAGTCACACTCCCTACAATTCAAATGCTCTACTTTGGCAAGGCTGCTGATGTCATCCACCTAGAAATACATCTCTGGGAAGGCTGTAGCCCAGTAATTTCCATAGCGCATCCCATAACTGCATATTGCTGTAGTGTGATAAAATAGTAAGGTAGGAGTTTTAATCCCAGACTTGGCGATTGTGTATGTGTGTCTGTTAGTGTGTGTTGAGCGCAATGCATTTTAGTCTAGTCATACTCAGTACAATTCCAATGGCCTACTTTGGCAATCTTGCTGATGTCATTCACTGTGAAATACACCTTTGGCGAAGGGACACTCCAGTAATCCCTGTGGTGCATCCTATAACAGCACCATGCTGTCATGTGATATAGAACCCTGGTAGGGGTTCTACTCCCACACATGGCAGTTTAGATGTTTTGTGTGTGTTTCTCTGTCTGTGTAGGGAGGCATGCATTTTAGTCTAGTCACACTCAGTACAATTCCAGTGGCCTACTTTGGCAATCCTGCTGATGTCATTCACTGTGAAATACACCTTTGGGGAAGGAATACTCCAATAATCTCCGTGGTGCATCTTATAATGGCATAGTGCTGTAGTGTAATATGCTGGTTAGGTAGGAGTTATACTCCCAGACATGACAGATGTGTGTCCATGTAAGTCTCTGTTTGTCATTTGTATCCTGTGTGGCAGTGGTTGTGAGTGTGTAACAACTCGACTCAATGTGGAGCGGGTTTTACAAAATTCCTATATGGTGGGCCAAGTACATATTCCAATGTCCACTGTACAAGGATAACAGATATGAAATAGCATAGAGGCTGCGGTGCAAATCCATACCCTAAATGTGACTTCAGTGCCAGCTGAACAATGCTAGCAACCCTTGTATTACCCAGGGAACACTCTCAACCCATGTCTCATACACACAGACACTTGCCCAGGCAACAGATGCTATGTTGGTAGTACCTTGCAGATTGCCCACTGATAGTAACCATGGTGTGATTGCAGTGGGCTACAGAGGGTATGGCACCCTGTCCATCAGTCCAATATGCATGTAAATGATGACAGTGCACCTCCCCCAAGTTCCCCACTGGACACCTGCAACACCTGTGGTGCCATCAAATGTGACCCACAAAGGACATACCATGCCTGAAACACAAGCCCTGTATGGACAGATGCCACTGACACTAGGGAATCATGCTATCAATGTAGGTACAAGGTCAACTTGCTGTCCAGTAAAAGTTCCCACCACATGAGGCCAGGACTGGCATATCTGATGATAATCTGTGAACACAACATAGGCCACATGTCACTGTACATGCATGTGGGAGGTGTGCACATCCCAGACACTGTCTATATCATGGAATAAGGAACACATACATGGCAAGCAATGCACACCATTGGCCACACACAATAGTCAACCAGGTGACTGGATGATTAATATAATACCCACCTGGGTGGGCAACTCCAGACACTACACCCATGAGCCACAATACAGACCATTGTCATGTGGCCTGATGCCAAAGTATACCCATCACCAAGCCTTGTATATCCATCTGACACCATCAACTGCAACACACCCATGAAGCAGTGCACCCATGCATGTCAGTACTGGCACCCCTGTGTGTGTGTGTGTGTGTGTGTGTGTGTGTGTGTGTGTGTGTGTGTGTGTGTGTGTGTGTGTGTGTGTGTGTGTGATGTGTATGACCACATTCACACTCACTACAATCCCCACTGGCATACTGAAGCATGCTGTCTGATGTCAGATGCCTCCACATACCCTTTGCACATATAACCTTTGTATGACCCCTGTACTGCATGTGATACTTGCACAGTACTGTGTTGTGGCAATCTTACTAGTCATGAGTTGTATTCCTGGCCCTGCCAAGTGTGGCAATGTGTGTGCGTACCTGTGAGAGTGTGGCTGTGTTGACACTGACAACTGTTCATGCAGACAGGCACATGTTCTGCACCTACCACATAGCTACCATATCCCTGTTGCAGATGTCACTCACCATCACATATACGTTCTGAGGGCTCCCCAACATGTAACCTGTGTGATGCATCCAATAACTTCATGGGCATGTAATAGCACTACATAGTCATCAGGGGTTTGATACCCTGCACTGGCAGGTGTGTGACACAAGCATGCTTAAGTTTTACTCTCCCACCCCTCCCTAGCTGCCTCTTTCACTCCCTCTTTGGTGGATGTGGAGACCTACACCTGCTTTGCTTAGGCAACATGTATATTTTAAGTAATACTCAGGGTCAGCTGATGGCCTCTGCTTCAATTGCAGCCCTCCTCTAGCTGACTGCTTGTGTAACAGCTGTGGTAACATTCCCATAGCCAATTGCATGGAAACACACACCAATATCTAGGAACATCATGTTGGTGTTGGGCCTTTCATTCACTGTGAGCAGGAACTCGATCTGTTGTTTGGCAAACAGCATGTCAGATGGATTGGGGTTTACCTCTAACAACGTACACTGTGGAAACAGACAAACACACAGGAGGGAGATGTGCCTGACCTGACTACAGACTGTAAGTGCTGCTATACTGCATTTGGAGTAATGTTGGTTTAACAGGGTGTGTGTGGATATGGCTGTCCTACATGTTTTCATACCTGCCATGTCAGTGCTATGTTTATGAGGGAACACCCATCGTAGGGCCATCTGTGGACTGGCCAGAGTGTGGTGCCTTTTGTTTCAGGTGTTACCCACAGAGCACCCATCTGTGAACTGCAGAAGGTATGTGAGGATTGCAGTCTGTAGATGGTGACAGCCATGAGAGTTACTGACTTCATATCCCTCATATGGCATATGGTGCAACAAACCCTGTTACAACAGTAAATGCATGAGGTTATCACAGCAACATGTCAATATTGACCCTGTGTATGTGCCACCAGCCACAACTCTGTCAACCTTTGTATATATTTCATGCAGTAAGGGGTGCACCATAATTAGTGACATCATATCTGATAACAAGCCATTGAGTTATCAGACTGCTACACATGTAATGTATAGTAGGGGTTATATTTGATGACATAACCTGGACATTCTGTGGTTGTATGCATAATATTGTGGTCCGTGTACTTATGGTGATTGTTGGCAGTGTGTGTATTGTTAATATGTACATTGGCCTGTGTACAGACTGTGGTACATGTCATTGTTCTTCGTCCTGTTCTATCTGATGTTACATGCTGCTTAACTGTATGTTACCCTATTGCCTTACATGTTTGTAGGGCCATACACGCACATGTCCCATATCACAGACAGGCAGCAGACCACACTGTGTAGCGACCCAGTATATGTAGGGTTTGTGTGTGAGTGGCACATATGAGGCTGGTGCTGAACAGATAGTCCATATACTATAATAATATGCTAGCATGCCATATGTATCTGTGGCTGTGTTCACATTGGTTGTGGTGATGCACTATCACTCAGGTGTATGTTACTCTGTGCTGTGTCATGCCTGTAGAGCCTGCTATATATGCAGGTACATGTGCATTCCCCCCATAGGACATGTAGGCCAGTGTTAAGTCGGTCTGCCTGTAGCCTGCACAGTGCTTTATTACATGCTTAGCAGCTTAGTGTACTTACCAGTGAGATGTAATTTCCAGATACTTGCCAGATGTACTGCTGCTGGGCCACCATAACAGTCAGACAGAGCAGTAGGATGCTGTACAGATGTATGTCAATATCTAGTGGGCAGTATGTGGCTAAGGCACCTCCTTACCAGCGGTTAGTATTTGGCAGGAGAGACAGGGATGTGTGATTGCATAACCTATGGGGGCACATGTATAGCAGCAGTTATGTGCTATACCCATCTACATGGCTGTTAGCATCCAGATTTTCAGGATTGGTCCACATGTCTTGCACTAAGGGGTTATGTGTATACCTCTGGACTGTCCAGAGTGTGTCAGACTGTCCACATATATTGCACAAACTCCACTCCACACACCTTCATATAGAAACAACTCTAATCCAAAACAATACCAAAACAGCAAAATCTTCAGAAGTCAGGAATCAAAAAACAGGAACCAAAGTCAAATCCAAAAGCAAACTCTTTATTCTCCAGCGCCTCGGTGTAACCACCTTTCAAGAGTATACATTCTCACTGAAAAAATGTGTATACATATATATATATATATATATATATATATATATATATATATATATATACTCATAGCAATTAATTAAACAATTAATTAAACAATTATATTCAAAAAGTTTTAAAGCAGACACCTCCAGTTTATTTCATTATTCAGTCCACAGGGTGTCATTGTATTGTATTTCAAAATAAAAATACTTTCCTTATATTGTAAGTTATATTTCAAAGCATTTTCATCATTACAAAGACATTTCACACTTTCTAAAACTGTTACTGTTAAAAATGAAGCATCACTATTATGATAAACACTAAAATGTGTGGCAATAAATTTATTTTCCCTTTTATGTCTTATGTCTCTAATGTGCTCACCTATCCTAATACGAAACTCTCTTTTAGTTTCACCTATATGATATAATCCACAGGGACAGTGTAAAGCATACACAACTCCCTTGCTTCTACAGGTAAAACTATCTCTTACTGTGAACCTAATGTTGTTAATATAATTAAATGTTCTAACTATATTCCTACAAACACTGCATCTACTGCAACATCTTGTACCAAATTCACTTAGTGGTCTTGGTAAACAAAATTTTGGTATTACAAATTTACCATGTACCACCATATCTTTCAAATTTCTTTCCCTTTTATAGGAGAATAAAGGTTTTTGTGGCAAAATGTGCATCAACACCTTGTCTTTCACTAAAAATTTCCAAAAATGTTCCACTACATCCTTCATGTCTCCACTTTTTACATTATATGTAGAGACAAAATAAATATCCTTACAAGTTTTATCACTGGTTGCCAGATGATATTTCTTATAATGGTGATGTTCACCCTTATTACATTTATTCCTTACCATATTATTCTCCTTTTTTACCTTCATAAGGGCATTTTCAAAAATATTCACACTGTACCCTCTTTTCAAAAACATATTATATGTAATATCCCATTCCCTTTGTAAATTTTCTTGTGTGTTACATAATCTAGATACCCTTGCCAATTCCCCATAAGGGAGAGCTTCCAAAGTATGTACAGGATGGCAACTAGATGCATGAAGGTATTGATTACCATCTATAAACTTCCTATGTATATTTGATATAATTTTACCATGTTCTGTACCCTCCAAAACAAGATCCAAGAATATTACTTTGTTTCCCTTCTGTATTCCATCAAATTCTAACCCAAATGGGTTACCATGTAAGTCTGTCAAAAATTCATTAACTGAATCAAAACCACCATCACAAATAAAAATCAAATCATCTATGTAACGAAAATAAAATAACACATTACATTTCATAAAATTTAACTCAAATAGAAATTTCCTTTCAAAAAAATTCATAAACAAATTGGCATACATGGGGGCAAAAGCTGCCCCCATTGCTGTACCTTGTTTCTGTCGATACAAAACCTCATTAAAAATAAAATAATTATTCTTTAAACAGAAATCCAACAAATCTACTATGAAATCAACAGAAGGGTTGTCTTTTAAAGAAGATCTCACTGCACTGAGGCCATCATCATGTCTAATAGAGGTATATAGACTTTTAACATCCATAACCAACCAATACATTTTGTTGTTCCAAGAGATAGAGGATATTTTGTTTAAAAATTCCATACTATCTTTGATGTAAATTGGAGATTTAACTACATATGGTAAAAATATTCTATGTAAAATCAAACCAGTGTTATGTAGGAAATAGTTGCAGGCTGAAATAATGGGTCGACCTGGGGGGTTATGTAAGTTCTTATGTATTTTTGGTAAACAAAAGAATACAGCTAGGTCCTTTGTATCATTATCTAACCTATTCCTCACATCCCTCTCTGTAAAAAAACCCAGCCTGACTCCCCTGTCCAACATGTGCTTAAATTTTGTAACAGCCTTTTGATAATGAATCACATTGCTTCTTTCATATGTTGTTTCATCCTGCAAATGATTCATACACATCTCAAAATATTGCACAACACTCATTATAACAATTTTGTTTCCCTTATCAGAAGGTTTAATAATAATATCCTTCCTGTCACATAATTCTTTTAAAGCACTCCATTCTTTATAAGTTAAGTTATATAAACTATTACATCTATTCAATTTCATATTTCTACATATATTCTCACATTCAAATTTAATAATGGAGCCATAATGAATAGCTCTCTGGTTAATAAAAGGCGGAATAAATTTGTTAGAAGAAGCTACATAAGAGATATCTATTGCATTGCCAACAATAGGAAATTGCACCTCATCATTACTTATACATTCATCACATGAATAAAAACTATCCTCAGATTCACATGAAGAAAAACCTCCATGTGCAGAATTAGAACATCCTTGGTCCCTGCTAAAATAAACTTTCAAATGTATCTTCCTAAGAAATTTAAAAATATCTTGCTGTATCAAATATTCTTTAGGAAAAACAGTAGGTATAAACTTTAAACCTAAACATAACACAGCAAACTGTTCATCAGACAGGATGTAGTGGAACATTTTTGAAAATTTTTAGTGAAAGACAAGGTGTTGATGCACATTTTGCCACAAAAACCTTTATTCTCCTATAAAAGGGGAAGAAATGTGAAAGATATGGTGGTACATGGTAAATTTGCAATGCCAAAATTTTGTTTACCAAGACCACTAAGTGAATTTGGTACAAGATGTTGCAGTAGATGCAGTGTTTGTAGGAATATAGTTAGAACATTTAATTATATTAACAACATTAGGTTCACAGTAAGAGATAGTTTTACCTGTAGAATCAAGGGAGTTGTGTATGCTTTACACTGTCCCTGTGGATTATATTATATAGGTGAAACTAAAAGAGAGTTTCGTATTAGGTTAGGTGAACACATTAGAGACATAAGACATAAAAGGGAAAATAAATTTATTGCCATGCATTTTAATGTTTATCATAATAGTGATGCTTCATTTTTAACAGGAACAGTTTTAGAAAGTGTGAAATGTCTTTGCAATGATGAAAATGCTTTGAAATATAACTTACAATATAAGGAAAGTATTTTTATTTTGAAATACAATACAATGACACCCTGTGGACTGAATAATGAAATAAACTGGAGGTGTCTGCTTTAAAACTTTTTTGAATATAATTGTTTAATTAATTGTTTAATTAATTGCTGTGAGTGTATATATATATATATATATATATATATATATATATATATATATATATATATATATATATACATTTTTTCAGTGAGAATGTATACTCCTGAAAGGTGGTTACACAGAGGCGCTGGAGAATAAAGAGTTTGCTTTTGGATTTGACTTTGGTTCCTGTTTTTTGATTCCTGACTTCTGAAGTTTTTGCTGTTTTGGTATTGTTTTGGATCAGAGTTGTTTCTATCTGTCCACATATATTGGCCATTATCTCTGCTGTAGTCTACAGGAGCATTACGTGCTAGCAGTGGTACTGTACTATGAAGTCCTTAGGATGTCTGTCAGTAGCCAATGGCGCACATGTTAAAAGCAGGTGTGACCTCCCACACACACCCTGTATGTGAAGACAATCCCTATTACAGTAGCAATACTCTACAAATATACCTAGTATTCATACCTGACATTCCCTTGCACTGCAAAGTTGGGACTACAGAGGCTGGTATAGGATTAAACTCCATGTTCAGGACATATGGTGATGATATATCTACATAAACATATCCAGATATCTATATTGACATACACATATACATATCGACATACATAGATGGATATGAATATGTACATAGATATACAAATAAACACCCAGATATATACATATACAGAGCAATATATGTCTACACATATACAGACAGAGATACATATGCACATATATGTATGGATATCTACATATATATTGACAGTAATAGGTATATCAGAATAGATATGTATGCACATATAGTTAGTGATATCTACATATGTACCAACATAACTAACCATATCTATACACATAGGATGTGCATACATATATGGCTATATATACATATATCTCTCTATACATATACATATATCTATATATATACATATATCTATATATACATATATGCATATGGGAGTGCTACAGAATCCTGAAAGCCCAAAGTTCTGAAGACCATCAGGGGTGAGCTGCCTTAAGGTATATGGATGTACATTACCATACAATCCACCTTGGTTAAATGCAGGTCTGCTGCCACCTGCCATACAGACTATTCTGTTTGTCAGTGTGCTTGTGATTGTGTCACTTGTGCCTTGTTATGTAACAGTTACATCCCATTGTGTCAACTGAGGTCTTTACCCCTAGGGATTGTCTACAGAATGTAGATAGAGGCTGCTGAACTATACATCTGCATTACTTACTATTGATTGGTATCCTGTTGCCCAGTCTGTCTTTGCTATTGTACTACTTGATGGCCTTGGCCTGGACAGCAACATTTGATAACTTTTTCAGACTACTGTATTAGTATAACTGTTTCACAGTTGCATTACTCTGTTTATATGGATGTCCATGTCTAAACAGCTATACGACATGGCATATACAACTATAATAGTACACAAATAAAGCTTTCCCATTTATGCACACCTGTGTGTGGTGTTATATCCTTTGATTTCTATGTGGGTATATGTTGCAGGAAATGAATGTCATTTGTATGGGTGGGTCATACATTCTCCAGTTGTTAAGGTGGTAACTGTAGGAATAGTGACTGTTCCATATTGTGTTTATGGGATCTGCAACACTTGATAGTGTATTGCAGGGGGGATGGGTTTGGCTGTGGGGGGTATACCTATTTGCAGGGCCGGCCTTAGCTGAAATGATGCCCTAGGCAAAGTAGTGCTCTGGTGCCCCTTAAGCCCCACCCATGGCATACTCATGACACCCCCTATTTGAGCCACACCCACAGACAGGTCACTCCTCATGAAAGCCACTCCAGTTATTTCTTTCTATTTTTTTTAAATGCATGAAAATCAGTGAACACTGTCATACTGTAACAAAAGAAACCTTGTAATGTAGTTAAAATGCCAGCGAAGGTGTAAAATTTTCCTTTAATCTTATCTTGGGAAAGATGTACTTGATTTTTGCTCCATGTAAAACATTAAAGCCCACAGTCAAAGACTGTCTACGTTTCACATGGTACATTATACGGGTCTATGGTATATGTCCAAAGTTTTCTAACTTCGAACACCATATGATCGACACCATATGGTTGAAGTTAGAAAACTTTGAACATACATAAAAAAACAAAAAAACAAAACCAATGGTTGTAGGCAGAGGGGCAAGGCCCCCTGCACCCCCCCCGCTCTTTAAATATACCAACTCCGAGATTGTACTACAGGGAAAAAAAGAAAAACTTCCCTTTACCAAAGAGTGGGGAGGTGTGGGGGGGTGCAGCACCCCATGTGGGTGGTGTAGGGGGGCTTGTCCCCCTGCTTTAACCCATTACTTTCAATTTTTATTTTTTATTTTTTTTTAAATGTTCGAAGTTTTCTAACTTTGACCATATGGTGTCGATTATATGATGTTTGAAGTTAGAAATCTTCGGGCATATAATATAGACCCCATTATAAGCATCTTGCCTTTGGTCACTGGTGGCACATTCAGGTTCTCCTCACAGTAGATTAAGCTGCTACCAGGAGATGAATTTCCACCTGTATGTTAAAAACAACATAGTTAAATAATAAGCAGGACTGCACCCATGCAAAAAATAAAACAAGATCTGTAAGTTTCATAGGAACAAAACTGAGCAAATTTGACAGTGGTAAGTGCACGTATTGGTTTGCGCGTATAGATGTTGTAGCTGTTAATACTTGAAAACAAACCAGCTGCCGAAAGCCAACATTTTGATTCACATTAACTGTTTTAATATACTTTTCCCCTACCCATGCTGCAGCCAACACTATAGCTGAAAAGAGCCAGACTGTGATTCCCATGTGCGCAGAGACTCCATCCAAACCATGTATGTAAGATATCAACTGGCCATACAAATGACAACTTGAAGGTGACTGCTACAAGTGGTTATAAGGACAAAAAAGGAATGAGAGATAAGTCTTTAGTGTTGCTTTCCTTTAACATGGTAAATAATGCGTCTAAAATTTAGTTATTCCACATTTTCCAAATGTCCATAACTAAGTTTAAACAAGAATAGGCAAAAACTTAACATACATAAATATGTCCCCCAAAGCTAATTCAAACTAATTAGTTTCTATGGATAAAATGTCTAATGCTCAATATATAAATATATCAATTAATGAGAGAAACATGTAAACACTGTATATAATGTGGTAATATGCATTTTAATGTTGTTATGATAAAGACTGTGAAGCTGTGTATGATATGACGCTTCAGTTAAGACCACTTGACAAAATCCTCAATGCAACATAAATTTTCAAAAACAAAAGCCATAAATGTAACTCTCTTGTGTATGATGCTGAGTCCCCTATTCCTCATATGGTGCTGGTGATGCCTTCTGTCATAGCTCATTATTCCAGCCAGCACCAACGTTGCTGCATCTTTCAAGGGGCTGATATTTAATATTTAACAATATAACAATATTTAAATTAATTGTACATACATCTGTCATTTTAACTGTTGTCAAGAACTATTTTATATGAGTGAATTTACTGAGTCTTAGTGCTTAGTACTTTGTAATATTGCTTTAAATCTAATAAGAATGGTTAATTGAATGTAATTAAGATTAATTGATGGACATATATAACAGCATATTGTTGGATGCACTGGTCTTTTCTGATGAAGTCTAATGTGAACGAAAACGCAATGTGTTGGTTTTAACTAAGGCGTTAATGTATTGATGACTGTTTGGTGTTGAATAAATACGTTTGTGGTGAACCTGGTCTCGAGCATCGGATAACACGTTGGTTTGGACTATATCCATTTTGTTTGCTGGCGAATTGTGTTTGGAGTATTTTCAGCAGTTCTTTTTGTTTGATTCTTGTTGCTTTAAGGAGCGAGATGGATAGTTCATCCACTGTGGAGTCGCGTGGCTCTGATGACTTAGGTGGCATGCGCAAACTAGTTGGGCAGCTTACGAAGCTCATAAACATTTTAACTCCACTAAGTCAAGCCTTTTTGGACAAAAATAGAACTCAGCATTTCCACAATCGGCGTTTTTCTGGTGAAGGCCATCCTGCAAGGGGAAGGGAACAGGGAGAGCTCATTGATCGAGGGAATAGGATTGGCGACCCTGGAAGAGACAACTCTTTTCATCCCAGTGCTACGCCCCGATTATTGATGGATGGTAACCTTAATTTGCAGGAGAGAGTGGAACGTAATGACAGCAGTGGCGATACTGTGGATAACCCAGGTACTGTGAATTCTATGGGAGCGTTTAATGTAACCATTAACAATTTGGAATGGTTACGCTCCAAACCTATTATTGACTTCTCAGTGAACAATTCTAATGCGTTTGGTCTCATGAATGGGACTTATAAGCAAAAGTTGAACAATTTAAACAATTTAATGTACAAATATAGGGCATTAGCTATAGAAAATGAATATTTACATGAATGTATTGGGAAAGGAATAGTGCCAAAAGGCCTAAGGGTATTCAAGTTTCCCAATAATGTTATGTATGGTTCTACCTATTATAAAGAATTGGTTGCTGTTTTCAATAAATGTGGTTTGGATATGTTAAAACTGATTATCAAAGAAAATGGGAGAATTATGGAAGGTATACAGAATGATATTGAAATTTTGGACCAATGCATCCATAAAGACTTATTGTTCCATGTGCAGGATGAGAAAACTAAGTATTTAAATATCAGAAAAAATGTTGAACAGAGATGTAATGATCTTATACAAAGAAAGATTAAAAAGCTAGGGAGAGACCTACATGATTACAACACTGACAACAGTTACCCTAAACCTCAGGGGTCACACAGAACCTATGGAAATTTGCATGTTGGGATCAGTGATGGTAATGAAGAGGAGGTAGAAATTATGGATCTAGGTAGGGTAGAAGAACATCCCGGAGAAGGAAATGAGGAATATGATGAAGCCTTTCCTCCCTTGCGAAGATCTGAACGTTTAATCAATAAACAAGGTCCATACAATGGAAATTTTCAGTGGAGGGGAGGCAGAAGGGGGAGGGGGAAGTATTACTAATCCCTAGCCCGGATCTCCCATCCAGTAACTCAGATATATGTACTAATGATCACTGTCTTACATGGAATAATTTTAGTATTTATAATTTTAGCAATTTACATGTGGAAAAAGGACATTTTACACTTTTTTCTAAGGGTTTAAAATTTATACCTAACAGTAACGGAGATATAGCCAATAGTCTTCTTGATATAAAGTTATTTCTAAGGAAAGTGAATTTTAATGTAATGTGGCCTAGATCTATCCACAATAGAATAGGAAATGGGATGGATAAGGATGTATTGAAGAGAAAAAGTATATACAATCCACCATTGCATCCCCAAATTAAGAATTTAGAAAAGGTGATAGAGAAGGAAGTCAGAATGACATGTTTTAATAACAAGTATGGTAATAACTTAACTAAGAAAGAAAGGGATCTTTTGTACGAAATAAAGAATAATAAAGAAATAAGAGTAATGAAGCCAGACAAGGGAGGGGGGATTGTATTCATGGACTATATTTTGTATGACAGTAAAATGTATATTCAATTATGGAATGAAAGCAGGTATAGTATAGTCTCTAGAAATGAGATCAATATAGCCTATCATAGAATTGACACAGCTTTATATGATATGCTACAGGAAGGGTTAATTAGTCCTAATAGTTATGGATTTTTGAAAGTTGATAAACCGAGGATCCCAGTTATTTTTGGGATCCCAAAAATCCACAAGAACCCTTCCGACCCCCCTTTAAGACCTATAGTATCAGCTGAGGGTTCTAAAACCCAGCCTCTGGCTAAATACGTGGATTCAAAATTGAAACCAATTTGGACTAATAGAATTAGTATTTTGAAAGACTCTTGGGATTTATTAAATGATTTAAATGAATGTGCATGGCACGAAAACATACTATTTTTAACAATTGACATTGTAGATTTATTTTCCTCGATACCTCATGAGGAAGGGAAAGATATATTGGAAGACCTAATATTTTCATATGAAGGTATGAATAGGAATGACAAACTAGCATGCATTTGGCTCATGGACATGGTCCTAAGTAACAACTTTATTTATTTCAAAGGGGAGTTTTTCCAGCAAATCCAGGGAGTGGCTATGGGGGCAGCATGCGCCCCCACCTATGCTAATTTAATTCTGGCATCATTGGAAGAAAAGTACATTCTCAATTCCATTTACAAAGATTGTTGGATTTTGTACAGAAGGTTTTTGGATGATATAGCCATTCTCTGGATTGCTGGTAGAGAGAAATTAATGGAATTCCTAGAATATTTGAATTCCACCACTAATTTCCTGAGTTTTACACATTCTGTGTCGGACAATAGTCTGATATATTTGGATGTTGAGTTTTACAAAAGGGAAGGATGTTACCAATCCAAAGTATATAGGAAACCCACCTATTGTAACTCCTTTCTACATTACACTAGCGGACATCCTAAACACTGTAAAAAAAGTATTGTGAAGGGACAGTTTGTCAGGGGTAGCCGGATGACAAGTTTGGAGGAAGATTTTACAAAGGAGTGTGAATTTTTGGAAAAGATGTTTTGGGAAAGAGGCTATCCTAAGGAGTTTGTGGAACAAATAAAAACAGAAGTAAGTGAAGGAAGAAAAGATAGATTTCGTCCCATATACAAAGGACAAGGTGATAGAGTAACAAATTCCCCGATGGCACCTCTGATTAATATTAACAATAAAAGGACCGAAGAGCACACCCAAGCACTAGTTTTAGAATACAGTGGTATAAATAGGGAAATAAGTAAAATATTTTTTAGAGAATGGGAGAGGTTCGTAGCCCTTTCTGATATAGAAAGCATAATTAATATCCCCAAAACAATAATTTATAGGAATTATAGAAATATGGGGAATATTTTGGAAAGCAAGAAAAAGATGAGTACTAAAAATAATAGTAAGAAGGGCACTTATAAGTGCGGGCATTGTGCTCAATGTTGTCATATACTAAATGGAGAAGGACATTATATACCAAGTAGAAATAAAATGATTATCAGTCCTGAATACTATAATTGTGATACACAGGGAATAGTATATCTTGCTTTTTGCGAAAAATGTGAAGCTTTCTACATTGGGAAAACTGAAAGGGCTTTGAGAAAACGTGTATATGAACATTTTTATGAAATTTCTGTTAAAAAAGAGAGCAATGCTTTATACAAACATAGTGAAGTTTGTAAAGAATATAAATTCAAGTTCCTAATAATAGAACGTATACAAATGGATATCCGAGGGGGACCCTGGGAAACCAGAATAGAATATAGAGAACTATGGTGGCAAATAGCGTTAAATGCTGACAAATTCCCAGGGTTAAATGACAATATCACCATATTACCCTTGTTGAAACTAAGAGCAGCAAAGTTATAGTTAGAATATATATAATTCTTTGCCACCAGAGGCCGCCCTTACACTGTTCAAGGATACACATGCACTAGAAATTTTGTATTTTGAATGCTCTCCCTTAAGACAGTCTTGTTTTAGTTCAAATTCAGGTATTAATATTTTATTAATAGGTAAATGAATTATTTTAAATATACACAATGAAATTCATATGTTATATATTCACACCATTATGTGCTATGCTAGTATCTTGCTGATTTTGAACCCTAATATTGGCAATAAAGTGGTCATGTTTCTACACATTTTTAACTGAAATGAATATATTGGATTTTTTTAAATTATAGTTTTTAAATAATATATTTTCATTATAACATACCTATATTTATTAAAACAAGTTTATATTTTTAACAATATTTAAATTAATTGTACATACATCTGTCATTTTAACTGTTGTCAAGAACTATTTTATATGAGTGAATTTATTGAGTCTTAGTGCTTAGTACTTTGTAATATTGCTTTAAATCTAATAAGAATGGTTAATTGAATGTAATTAAGATTAATTGATGGACATATATAACAGCATATTGTTGGATGCACTGGTCTTTTCTGATGAAGTCTAATGTGAACGAAAACGCAATGTGTTGGTTTTAACTAAGGCGTTAATGTATTGATGACTGTTTGGTGTTGAATAAATACGTTTGTGGTGAACCTGGTCTCGAGCATCGGATAACACGTTGGTTTGGACTATATCCGTTTTGTTTGCTGGCGAATTGTGTTTGGAGTATTTTCAGCAGTTCTTTTTGTTTGATTCTGGCTGAGTAAAAGTCCCTTGATGTTGCAATTTTAGAGAACTGCAACTCAATAGGTAGTATTAAGGCAAATATCATTCACAGATGACAATCTCAACCAAATGTATGACCTCCTATGACAATACTATGAGTATTATATAATGTTTTATTGTGTGTAATATTTTATTTATCAACATACTCCTGTATTGCAAGTGTTGATGTTGCACTTTTAAGAGAATTGCAGTTTAGTAGGCAGTATTCAGGCAAATATCACTCACATATGACTATCTCATCCAAAAGTACAATCTGATATTTATTATCACATAACGTTTTGTTGTGTATAATGTTTTATTTAGCAACATACTCCTTCTATATTGTGTTTTTCCAACCTCTGTTAGAAGTGTTGTTAAACTGTCAAAAGTATGTAGTTCATGGACTGCTATACCTGACTAAACTTTGTACCCTGATTACTTTACACTGACGTATGCTCTGTGCAGAGTTCTTTTTTCTGGTCACCCCTCTTGGTCAGTGAGATTTACCCAATGAAGAAATCTGAAATAAAAATTAAGATGTTGTGGACTGAGTGTAGTAACCTCACCTTTTCCAGCTTTGGACTGAAGGGAATCTCAGTGATTTTCCATAATTGTGGTGAGCCTACTCATAGCAAAACTTTTCTCATAAATCCAAGGGGAACAAAATGAGTGCCAGTGAGTGGAATTGTCCACTTACCTCGGACTCACAGGTTGTCAGACATTGGTGAGAATAATAAGGAGATGTGAATTCTGTAAAGTCTGTGCCCAGAAATGCACTGATCAAAGATCCACCAACCAAACGACCATCCTTAACTGTGGAATCAGTGGGTCATAGGAAAGCTATGTCTGGGTTTGTGGATTAGTGGTTGCTTATTAAAGGGGCAATACTGTTTAAAATGCTGACTTTATGATGTCAAAATATTTTTTTGTTTACTTGGATGAATTTATTCATCGGAATTTGTCACAACTTGGAGTGTCACATTACAGACGCAAAATGTGAAAACTAAAATGTTTAATACCATTTGATTTTAAATCACAATTTTATTTAATTAAATGCTCAGTTTTAAACAGTCTGTCAGCAGCTGTCTTTCTGATCTATCTGTAATTTCCCTAGCTAAGTATTAAATTTAAGTTTTTGGCTGACATGTTAAATATTTCCCTTTTTTGCATATTTGCCATAAAAGATGTTTGATACTTAACAGAGTAACTCATAGTTTTGAAGAATCCTTCCCACATTATGTTTACACTCTCAAATACAAAAAAAAAGTAAGCAACACTATTTCAAGTGGTGGGTACACCTATGGAATCCTGACCAATAAAAGGATGACCAGTTAGCTCCATAGACTATTAATAGTATATACTGGTCATTATCTCAACTGGATTTATAGATTATGGTTTATCTACTGTTCAGTATACTGTTGGATATTTTTACCTTTTTTTCAGTGCGTCTATAGCATGGATGAAAATGGACCTTGAGCATTTACCTTAAAAATAATTAGAAATAAATAGATTCTCATGAAATATGTGCTATTTTAATAGAAGATAAAAATGGATAGACAGGTAATATGTGAAAGTATTATCCAAACTGATGAAGTGCGTGTTGCTCTTAGGATTAGTTGTTGTCATTTGTTGTTTGTTTTTCAGCTTTTCCCAGTTAGAGGTCGCCACAGCGGAACTCCAGTCCACTAATGATTGGCAGTAGATTTTCATGAATGCTGAGGTGCCAGCTCGACGTCCAACCTTCAACGAAGGCACGGAGATTTACGCATGTCTTTCAAACGCCACCCAATTGCAGGGAGGACATGCAGACTCCACACAGAAGGCACTCCCCACACTCCAGCTGAAAATTGAATGGGAGAACCTCCTGCTGTGAGGCAACAATGCTACTGCTGCACCACCGCGGCTGTGGTGATGTGACAAATTTGCAAACTAGCTAAACATGCAGTAATAACTAAACACACAATAATGATGGAACTGAGTGTTAAAGGAAGTTGGATTAGTATCTAAGTTTAATTTTGGTCACTAATATTCCAAGCCTCATTAATACAAGTCCTGGAATACAAGACTGAATAACTGAAAATGCAAACTTGTATATATTAAGTCCAAAGTAGAATATTCCCTTTTCTCTGGGGTATGGCAATATTGGAGCTGGTACACACACACACACACACACACACACACACACACACACACACACACACACACGCATGCACACACACACACACACACACACACACACACACACACACACAGACACACACATTCAGAGAGTGTCAGGGGCTTGCCCCCCCAAATTGTGGGCTGCAGAGGGGCTTGACACCCTGCAAAAAAAGAACCTTGAAGAAAAAGAGCAGTGATGTTTGACATTTGCTGTTCACCTGTATTTTCAGACATTTTTCTATAATTCTGGGGCTCACACAAGTCTCAGAATTACAGTAGGGAGACATTTAAAACTGCTGAATAAATCATCAGTAAAATCATCACTAGCGGTAGAAAATAAGCAATTATTATTCTGAAGAAACCTGTATTCCTTTTAATGATCATTAGTTCTTTAAAATCTCTCTGATTAAACAGAGTGGGATGAAACAAGCTGTTAGAAGGTCCATAAAACTGCAAACTGATGTCTTCATGGGGGAACCTCCCACATTTCCATTTTGTGCCCCCATATACCTTCATGGTTAATACAATCAGCTCAGGGGTCTCTATATCTTAGGGTAAAAAGAATCCCCTTGCATAATTCGTCTTTGACTAACATGCTTTTCAATGAATTGATCAAAAACCATGGCTGATAAACCATGATCAGGGAATTCTGTTAGTTGTGGGGTTTGGTCAATTAAACAATTCCTGTATTTAATAATGTACACATTATGACACTCTGTCCAAACGTCTTTAAAGTTTCACCTGTGCTATTATTATACTTGCTTTTGAAATAAGGAATACTGTGCATATCCAAAACAAACTGAAACCCTGGTATTCATCAGAGTAGTAAATCACCATTTAACATTTCCAGTCTGTACGTTTGATTATTGTTAATATTTTACTTTGCTAAAGTAATAATAATATTTGCAATTATAATAATTTTGCTTGCATGCTACTTTGAGCACCTCAGCACTTTATGACTTGCAAAATCAAATGAAAATGACTTCAGTATAGATCAAGTTGCCAGCCACAGCCAGTAATTAAACTTGATGGCTTTGCCGATTTTGTTGGGAGAAGAGAAGTTTCTGTTATTGTATTTCTGTCTTCAGGCCACCAGTCACACAGAAAAAAAAATCAAATCAGTCTGCGATCCACCTCAGTGAATGAAGAATGGGATGAGAGGCAGGCGTGATCTAAATTTAAACTAGCAGGCAGCAGCTCAACTGGAGGAGGACGTCAGTGGTGATGACAGATCAAAAGCATCACTGATTGGATGCTTTAATTAATGATCAGTTATGCCAGCCATTGACATGTGTTACTGTCGATTCAGGGGGAGGGAATGGAAGAGCACAGCAGGGAATCTGGCTTTGTGCTATGCATGTTTGAGAGATGGACAAAGGAAGTGTGGGAAGGGTGCAAATGCTACAGTTAGGATGGTCTTGAGGTGCGCCAAGAAGAGCACAAACCTTTATGGACTGTCGGACTGAAAAAAATAAATACAACTACAAATTGCGCCCTTTATGAGGTCGGCTGTACAGTGCGCTAGGCGGTCACCTAGTTTGCCTATGCCTAAGGCTGGCACTGCCTATTTGAACAAGATGTATATTGTTTGGGGCCTCTCAACCCCATTAACGGTGCATGTGGACACATATGGCATTATTTTCTCATTGTTATCTACAGATGTATGTCCGAATATACCTATACATATACATGTATACATATATATATATATATATATATATATATATATATATATATATATATATATATATATATATATACATACATAGATATGCTGTATCTGTTTAGATATTAATATATTTACACACACATACATCTACGTGTTGGAATATATTCTCTGTACTGTTGAATGACTGGGTGGAGGATATGTTTGTGAATACATCATGGTTATGTATATCTGACATGACTTAGTGGTAAATCACTTTGTCTATGGTGTGCAGGGTCCTGTGTTCGAGCCTTGCAGAGGCTGTTTATTTTGTTGCTGGACAAAACAAGGGCCACTGAATACAGAGAGATTAAGGCACTGTTGAGCAGTTTTAAGCAAGTCTGTGTGGGTTTGCGGGGAGGTAAGCCCTGCTAACTTCCAGTTACAGTTTCTTACACTGATTTAGCTTCTCAATACCTTAACCAGTGTAGACATTTCTTACCCCTGCGCAAACAGGCTTAAACCCACTTACTGCTGCTTAAAAGTGCTTACTCCTGCTTACACCCACGCTAATTTCTTTAAAAGAAAGAAAAAAGGGATGATAGGAAAGTGGTGAAAAACGGGGCACAAAGAGAGAAAGACAGTAGGGAAAATAGCCAGGAATGTGCAGAAAGGGTTTAGGGCAGGTCCATAGCTGCCCATTTCTTCTACAGCAACAGCTGTGCATATACACTGAATTTGGAGGTAGATTTTCACACTCAAACCCCTGGGAGGGGGTGAGGACAACAATAATAAGTTGTGATGCCAATTAGACCAGATAACATGTGTCCAGTGGACACATATGCAAAATGGACAGCTATGTATGGAGCATGATTTTTTGTGGGCCAGATTGCCCTTTTTTTTTTTTTTCAGGTGAGAGTGGGATGTTGGAGAGGGGTAGTAGGTATATTTGGGGAGGTAGGGTGAGTAGGTTAACAGACAAGACAAGCAAGATGCATACAGGGGTGGTATTTAACACATGTGGAGGTAGACACCTAGATGGCGAGGGGTGTTGGGAAATCGGAAGCACATGAGCTCCCTAGTGGAAACAGTGGGTTTAGGTCTCCACCCATGTGGTGTCACCACTGCACCTTCACAGCCCCGAAGGTGGCTGTGCTGGGGGCTGAGTTGCAGAGCCAGGCTGACTCTCTAATCATGACACTCAGCCCTTGAGCTGACATAGAAGATCATCAAACTGCTGGTTGATTCCTCTATGCACCATGACCCCGACCTGGTGACGGGTGATAGGTGCCTGTCCCCGCCCACTCCCGGGGGGGCGAGCCCCATCCCCTAAGGCAGTTACACCTGCAGGTCAGAAGCAATGGACACGGAGGTCCTGGGTTGGGCCCCAGACATGCTGCTGCCATGTGCCACGGCCAGCTGAGTTGGGACAGGTGGGTGTGCTGGGACCAGCCTTACCAAGCGTGCTATAGTGTTTAGATTTCATCATCATATGTGGATTAGTAACAGTCAACACATTCCAGGGTTAGGTATAACAGCATGGATAGATAATCCCATTAACCCAGAGACCAGATACAGAACAGTTGCATAGCAAACAGAACACATGCATATATGGGACCACAGTGGTAATAAGAACAGCATGCAGATACATTGATGGCACCATGCCACCGATGTTGGAATAATTCATTATAGCACATGGATGGGAACCATTAAAATATTTATCAAACAATTGGACATCATCAGAACATAGGTGTCATTACATAGATTGGGGTGGGTATGTTGATTATTGTTGGAGATATGGTAGGGGGAGAAAGATGTCATTTAACAACATGTATATTCCTGTAGTCCACATTACTTTCCTAGTTAGTGCTGTTATCTGTACCTTACAAGTCTTACTACACTACCCTATAGCCTTAGTTTGGACAGTGATATGGCTGTCATCATCATTACACATGAATTGGTTTTACCTACAGTATACACCTCTTACCTGGTACACCTGTGGAGGGAATGTTTGTTAACACTAACTAGCTGTTTCTACACATATTCCGGGTTGATGTTGTGCACATAGCTATCCAACTCTTTCTGCACAGACTCTGGCCATGTGTTGACCACATACTGGTGAGCCAGGATATATCTAAAATATTGCCCTCTTCAACCTTTAGTGACCTGACACACACATATACATGCTTTCCTACACAGTTATATTCTGTAGCACAGTGTGGGTGACAGTGATCAGTGATACTTTATTATTCAGAGAAACTGTAACACTCACAATTCCCTACAATACCAGAGTGAGCAGTACCGGTACAGGTTATAATGGTCTTTATTTCTCAGCACAGTGTTTGTATCCGACTCACCGGTGGGAGCAATGTTTGTTAGCAATACCTGACTGTTTCCATACAAAGTTCCAGATTACACATTAGTATTATGCGCATACATCTCACTCTGTTACTGTACACATTCTGGTCAGATCTTGACAACATGGGAGTGCAGATAGGACATACTTGATATATTACTCTCCTAACAGTTTCAGGGGTTGCTACAGTGACAGGTGTGTTCTCACAGGCAATCACTTGTATTCCCTGTTTGCTGGCTAAACATCTGGGATCATCCAAAAGACTTACCAGGGGGTCAGGCAGCAGATATGGGCCCATATACTGAACATTCTGGCCTCATCTGTACAATTGTGGAGTATGATTCTGTATGCAGCCTAATTCCACTCCAAAGATTCAGACCATGGCTGTGTCTGCTACAACTTAAGCACTGCCATCACAGTTGTGTCTGTTATACAGATATTGCTGTATATCTCCTATCTGCTTTCTGTCTTATTAATCCCCTGTGCTTTTGCATTCTGACCTTGTATTACAACACTCTTATACAGATTTCCTAGACAGTTATATGTTGTAGGACAGTATGGACAACAGTGATGTGTAATACCTCATTATTCAGAACAACTGCATCAGTCAAACTGCCATACAATACCAATGTAAACAGTACCAGTATTGGGTATCATTCTTGTATTTCTGGGCACAGTGTTGGTATCTGACAGACCTTTGGGGGGAATGTTTATTATCACTACCTGAATGTTCCCACACACAGTACAAGATTCCACATTACTATTATGCACATACAACTAACTATGTTACTGTACATACTCTGACCACAGCTTGACAAGTTAGGGTGTAAATGGGACATACATGGCTCTTAATCTCATAAGGTATTGGGGAGTTGCTAGTATGCCAGCTTTGTTGTCATAGATATGTGTCACTCAGTTGTATTTCCTGTTTACTGCCTATACATCTGGGATCATCCCACTGATTTCCCAGGGGCACAGGTTGATAGGCAACAGATATGGGCCACTTTACTGGACATTCTGGACATATCTGTACAGTTGTGGGGTATGATTCTGTATGCAGATTACTACCACTGGCAGGATTCATTCCATGGATGTGTGTGCTAAAAAAAACAAGATTTCACGTCTGAGTTGTATGAGCTATTTGGGTTTTGTTCTCTGCATTTTCCCTGTTTTCTGTCTATGTGTCCCTCAGTTGTACTAAATTGCCTATGGGGATTACATCTGTCATATACCGGCATTCCTACACATTCATTTTATGGTGCACAGTGTGTGTAACAGTGCTTAATACAACAGTACTATTACATTATTGCAAATCTACATTACCATATGATACCAGAGTATACACATGCAGTCCAGCAGTTAGACCTTTATTGTCAGGCTATTACAAATTTATTGACATACAAACGATATGAGACTCATCCTGCCATATTCTCTAGTGCATGTAGTACTTGCCTTGAGCAATACAGGTTTTATACATGTAATTACTTTACTACTACTTTTAGTTTTATTTCCTATGACAGTAAATGTATGAGTATTACTGACCTGCCTCACATTGCAACCTCACCAGGTGACTGATGTGGGCCTCCTGGTTCATGGCCCACTACATTGCAACTGTGGGGGACATAAGAGGAATATTTAGCCATATCTATCCATGATATACCTGAGCTGGCAATTATTACACACATAGTGGGTTGATACTTACACATGACTAGAACATCCCCTGCTGCTCTAGTCTCTTGGATCCACTCATCGAAGAGGTCCCCCTTAAGCTGCTTCAGGTCGGCATAGTGATGCCTGACCTGCTCACCATTTCGGAGTATGCCAGTGGCACTGGTGAGGTCATGGGCAAGACAGTCCCAGGCCTCTGCCTTATATTGGGAGCCCTGGTACTGGCCCTGCAGTCTCTGTTCATGGTCTTTGACAAGGAGTCCTGCCATCACCTAGGACTCCTGGATGCACCAGCTCTGTGCCCGAAAGCACACATCTTCTCCCCTAACTCCCATTGTGCCTGCAAGGGAAAGCTACAACCAGTTATGAGATGTATTCCCGCCTCTTGGGTTTAAGTAGGGCCGATTTCCAGCACATTTCCATGATTGGCCAATTTTGAAAAGGCTAGGTTATGGGCCTATTACCTAGGGTTGGCATTATTTAAAGGGATATAACAGTGGGCACTTTGAGTTAGCTGCCCTACACATTGCTTACACCTCCTAAGATGGCCTGTGCAGTACTTAGCATTGCTTACATTAGTCTTTGCATTATAATTCCTTTTTGGAATTGAGATATTATTCATTACACCTTATATGTATGCCTGGTATCCATGATTCATCTGTACGTACACTGTATGGGGTCCTTGTGTTTTATTGGGGACTTCGACAATCTATTACAATTACACCTGACTTCTGGCCTTACTGCTGTACTCTGGTTCACATATTTATTTTATATAGTGGGTTAAGGCACATATGTCTGTACACTGATTCCTTTCAAAGGTTCAGTTTGGTTTTACTATGGTGAAGACTTGTTTGCTGGTACCTCATTGTTCTGTACATCTGTGATGGCTTGGTGGTTAACTACTGTGACTAAGGTGTATAGGGTCCTGGGTTTGAGCCCTGCATGGCTGTTTATTTTGTTGGTGGGCAGAACAAGGGCCATTGGATACAGAGTGATTAAGGCACTTTTGAGCATTTGTAAGTGGGTTTGTGTGACGGTAAGCACTACTAACCTGCCATTACATCTGCTTGCAGAGAGTTAGCTTGAGGATTGCTTGACCAGTGTAGGCATTGCTTACCACCACACAAATGAGCTTAAACCTGCTTACTAGTGCTTAAATATACTTATTACTGCTTACTGGTGCTTAAACCTGCTTATTAGTGCATTATTCATTATGACACTGACACCTCACATGCATTTACTGCAGTACTTCAGTTCATAAAAATATGTTATTTAGAGGGTTATGCAACATAAATATTACTCATAACGTGCTTTGCCATGGAAAGTACTGCAGTGGTACTTGAACCGGGAATGCCTGCTCATAAGGCCAATTATCTGTCCAGTGCACTATTGCTATAATGCTTCATTTGCATATATCTTTCTTGTTAACCTCTTCAGCCATTTAAGCTGCATTAACTGTAGCAAAGCGATGGGCACACCCGCACACCTACAGTTAGCTTTAATCGGATATTTAATAGAAAAAAGTGTTTCTTCATTTTATTTATGTATACTTTTGCTGTTGTACACAAGGGGGAGTGTTGTTGGGGATATGGGGACACCTACGAGCAGTCTCACTCATTTCATACCCCATTCTGCTGGTTTTCCTTGTGGGGGCATGTATATTCTGAGAGCTCTGCTCTCAGACACCCCCCCTGCACTCTTACACGCAAGACTAGGAGCTCAAGTAGTGTGCCTTATTACTATGCATGGCGGGCTGCCATCCTGCTCCTAAACAGCCGCCTCCATGCAGGACTTAGCTAGTCCTGCATGGAGGAATAGTAAATCTGGGGGATTGTCTCAGACAGGAGTAGGACTCCAGCTTTTAGCAAAATGACCAGATTTTTGCCTCATATTTTTAGTCTGTTCCTCAAAAAATATATGGTTTCTGACAAATCCCTCAGGATCCAAGTTACTAAATAATGATATCTATTCGAGTTTCATTCTTCATCTCCTTCAGAAAATGCATGCTAATACAAATCCTGTTATTCAAGCAACTTTCTACGTTTTTAAGAATAATATTTAAAATATCTCCTATTTCTGGGCCTTTGTCCCAAGATTATTTTAGGCTTTATCCAGATTTTTTTTCTCCAAGTTCCACCACTGACAGTGTGCTGCAGTATGGGGGAGGGTTTGCACTGTGGTATCATTTTTAAACAAATTTATTACATTCTGACACTTTAAGCAATGGATTCTTAAGTCTAATTTAGTTAGTTTCTGATTCTGTTTATGTATTTTTGTCGTTTATAAATTGCTCCAGAGGTTCTTGCAATTTTTGGTATAATTTTTAAAAACCACATTTTATGTACATCTGCACTTTTTTTGCATTCTGACCTTATATTACAACACTCTTATACAGATTTCCTAGACAGTTATATGTTGTAGGACAGTATGGACAACAGTGATGTGTAATACCTCATTACTCAGAACAACTGCATCAGTCAAACTGCCATACAATAACAATGTAAACAGTACCAGTATTGGGTATCATTCTTGTATTTCTGGGCACAGTGTTGGTATCTGACAGACCTGTGGGTGGAATGTTTATTATCACTACCTGAATGTTCCCACACACAGTACCAGGTTCCACATTATTATTATGCACATACATCTAACTCTGTTACTGTACCCACTCTGACCACAGCTTGACAAGTTGGGGTGTAACTGGGACATATATGGCTCTTAATCTCATAAGGTATTGGGGAGTTGCTAGTGTGCCAGCTTTGTTGTCATAGATATGTGTCACTCAGTTGTATTTCCTGTTTGCTGCCTATACATCTGTGATCATCCCACTGATTTCCCAGGGGCACAGGTTGATAGTCAACAGATATGGGCCACTTTACTGGACATTCTGGGCATATCTGTACAGTTGTGGGGTATGATTCTGTATGCAGAGTACTACCACTGGCAGGATTCATACCATGGCTGTGTGTGCTAAAAAAAACAACAGTTCACATCTGAGTTGCATGAGCTATTTGGGTTTTGTTGTCTGCATTTTCCCTGTTTTCTGTCTATGTGTCTCTCAGTTGTACTAAATTGCCTATGGGGATTACACCTGTCATATACCGGCATTCCTACACATTAATTATATGGTGCACAGTGTGGGTAACAGTGCTTAATACAACAGTACTATTACATTATTGCAAATCTACATTACCATATGATACCAGAGTATACACATGCAGTCCAGCAGTTAGACCTTTATTGTCAGGCTATTACATATTTATTGACATACAAACGATATGAGACTCATCCTGCCATATTCTCTAGTGCATGCAGTACTTGCCTTGAACAATACAGGTTTTATACAGGTAATTACTTTACTACTACTTTTAGTTTTATTTCCTATGACAGTAAATGTATGAGTATTACTGACCTGCCTCGCATTGCAACCTCACCAGGTGACTGATGTGGGCCTCCTGGTTCATGGCCCACTCCATTGCAGCTGTGGGGGACATAAGAGGAATATTTAGCCATATCTATCCATGATATACCTGAGCTGGCAATTATTACACACATAGTGGTGTGATACTTACACATGACTAGAACATCCCCTGCTGCTCTAGTCTCTTGGATCCACTCATCGAAGAGGTCCCCCTTACGCCGCTTCAGGTCGGCATAGTGATGTCTGACCTGCTCACCAGTTCAGGGTATGCCAGTGGCACTGGTGAGGTCATGGGCGAGACAGTCCCAGGCCTCTGCCTTATATTGGGAGCCCTGGTACTGACCCTGCAGTCACTGTTCATGGTCTTTGACAAGGAGTCCTGCCATCACCTTGGACTCCTGGATGCACCAGCTCTGAGCCCGAAAGCACACATCTTCTCCCCTTACTCCCATTGTGCCTGCAAGGGAAAGCTACAACCAGTTCTGAGATGTATTCCTGCCTCTTGGGTTTAAGTAGGGCTGATTTCCAGCACATTTCCATGATTGGCCAATTTTGAAAAGGCTAGGTTATGGGCCTATTACCTAGGGTTGGCATTATTTAAAGGGATATAACAGAGGGCACTTTGAGTTAGCTGGCCTACACATTGCTTACACCTCCTAAGATGGCCTGTGCAGTACTTAGCGTTGCTTACATTAGTCTTTGCATTATAATTCCTTTTTGGCATTGAGTTATTATTCATTACACTTTATATGTATGCCTGGTATCCATGATTCATCTGTACGTACACTGTATGGGGTCCTTGTGTTTTATTGGGGACTTCAACAATCTATTACAATTACACCTCACTTCTGGCCTTACTGCTGTACCCTGGTTCACATATTTATGTTATGTAGTGGGTTAAGGCACATATGTCTGTACACTGATTCCTTTCAAAGGTTCAGTTTGGTTTTACTATGGTGAAGACTTGTTTGCTGGTACCTCATTGTTCTGTACATCTGTGATGGCTTGGTGGTTAACTACTGTGACTAAGGTGTATAGGGTCCTGGGTTTGAGCCCTTCATGGCTGTTTATTTTGTTGATGGGCAGAACAAGGACCATTGGATACAGAGTGATTAAGGTACTTTTGAGCATTTGTAAGTGGGTTTGTGCGACGGTAAGCACTGCTAACCTGCCATTACATCTGCTTGCAGAGAGTTAGCTTGAGGATTGATTGACCAGTGTAGGCATTGCTTACTACCATGCAAATGGGCTTAAACCTGCTTACTAGTGCTTAAATATGCTTACTACTGCTTACTGGTGCTTAAACCTGCTTATTAGTGCTTTATTCATTATGACACTGACACCTCACGTGCATTTACTGCAGTACTTCAGTTCATAAAAATATGTTATTTAGAGGGTTATGCAACATAAATATTACTCATAACGTGCTTTGCCATGGAAAATACTGCAGTGGTACTTGAACCGAGAATGCCTGCTCATAAGGCCAATGATCTGTCCAGTACACTATTGCTATAATGCTTCATTTGCATATATCTTTCTTGTTAACCTCTTCAGCCATTTAAGCTGCATTAACTGTAGCTAAGCGATGGGCACACCCGCACACCTACGGTTAGCTTTAATCGGATATTTAATAGAAAAAAGTATTTCTTCATTTTATTTATGTATACTTTTGCTGTTGTACACAAGGGGGAGTGTTGGTGGGGATATGGGGACACCTATGAGCAGTCCCGCTCATTTCATACCCCATTCTGCTGTTTTTCCTTGCGGGGGCGTGTATATTCTGAGAGCTCTGCTCTCAGACATCCCCCTGCACTCTTACACACAAGACTAGGAGCTCAGGCAGCGTGCCTTATTGCTATGCATGGCGGGCTGCCATCCTGCTCCTAAACAGCCGCCTCCATGCTGGACTAAGCTAGTCCTGCACGGAGGAATAGTAAATCTGGGGGATTGTCTCAGACAGGAGTAGGACTCCAGCTTTTTGCAAAATGACCAGATTTTTGCCACATATTTTTGGTCTGTTCCTCAAAAAATATATGGTTTCTGACAAATCCCTCAGGATTCAAGTTACTAAACAATGATACCTATTTGAGCTTCATTCTTCATCTCCTTCAGAAAATGCATGCTAATACAAATCCTGTTATTCAAGCAACTTTCTAAGTTTTTAAGAATAATATTTAAAATATCTCCTATTTTTGGGCCTTTGTCCCAAGATTATTTTAGGCTTTATTCAGATTTTTTTTCTCCAAGTTCCACCACTGACAGTGTGCTGCAGTATGGGGGAGGGTTTTGCAATGTGGTATAATTTTTAAACACATTTATTACATTCTGACACTTTAAGCAATGGATTCTTAAGTCTAATTTAGTTAGTTTCTGATTCTGTTTATGTATTTTTGTCGTTTCGCAAATTGCTCCAGTCCCTTTGAATCTTCTTTCTGTTTCTACTGTTTTTTTTTTACTAATGCTTTAATTTGGTGCTTG